>NC_056744.1:829424616-829724616 GCF_019279795.1 Protopterus annectens
GTGGCTGGAGCATACTGCAAGGCTCCACCTGATATATCGAGGCACCGGAACTGTGACTTCAGAAGCCCAAACACACACACACACAATGATGTTTCTAGTTTGTACGTGTGCCTCATTATAGCATTTTTCCATGGGTGCGTGTGCATTTCTGATGGGTGTCAACATCCACACCTCCAGGATATAGCCAACATCCCACAGTAAATCTAGTACAGCTGTGATTTGTGCCAGATATGGGAGTCGTGATAACTGCCAGGGTTGCCAGCACATGACTTGGCAGTTGTTGGAGTGGTATCCCATGTGGTTAATGTAGATTCTACACTGCTCAGCAGGTGATGCCTTGATGTGTACATGAGTGCAATCTGTGGCCCCCACTACATCAGGGTAGTGTGCTACATGATAGAAGTGTTGCATATTGCTGGCCCTCACCTCAGGGGAAAGGGAAAAAGATATGTGCTGACTGGCATGTGGGAGCAGAACATCCAGGATTTGGTGGAGTATTCTGGATGCAGATGCCTGTGACACCCCCATCATGTCCCCATTTGGTCTTTGAAAAGTACCTGTAGCTAGTATCCTAAGGACTACGCATACCTTAGTTCCCCTCTTTTAGCTGTGGCTCTGAGTTGAGGGTGGCAGAGCTCACTGAGCTCTTGTAATATGTCCCTGTCCACCCTGTAGCGCTCTACAATCTCCAGCTCATGTAGCTTCTGATAGGTTACCCTCAGCCTGAACACACTTCTCCTCAACTGAGACCTATTGTCGGCAGCACCAGCAGCATTGACCTCAGCATCTAGCACATACAGATGTAGAATAGCTGCAGCAACCTCTAGCATTATCGCAGTTAAAACTTCCAAGTCTCTACTCCAATGGCTCAGAGTATTGAGGGAAAATCCGAGTGTAGGGTGTATGCATACTTTATACATTTGTGGTGTAGGTCCACTATGTGGGATTGGCTAATTATGATGCAGTTCACCTACTTAAGATATAATTGACATGATTTAAAGGCCCTACTGTGTTACACAACATGGCGCTATGTGCAGCATAGCTTATACAATACTATAAAATACTAATGGAATATATCCAGTTTTCATTCATAGCTGGCTACGTCGTGTCACCTGGGTGATCTGGTCATGTGAACACGCTAAGCTATGTCCAAACTGTTTGCAGCAAGCGGCTCACTGCACAAACACACGCACTGAGCACAACAAAATCTAGTGGGAATGTAAACACGATGTAGCAGCCTACATAATGTGAATAAGCGGACATTGTTGATCCCTTTAGTGATTGAACAAATGCATGCCGTTTACCCCTCATTTGCATAAATATTCACACTGACAACCTGGAAACTACACTGTTTATAACCATGTAAGCTGGGTAACAGCACAAATGCACTATTGTGCAGACATAATGCAAGGCACTCCAGTACATTTTTATAAAGTGCAATATAAGTGTTATTTTTACAATTTTATTTCTGTTAAGCATTTTTGTGCACTGCGGCACACAGTGCAAACATGTGGAAATTAATTTAAAAAATGATTAATTTCACATATTTCCTGCCTTTCGCAGATATCCACAATGTATGTTTTGCAGATTTAAGCCTGTGATCTAACCTTTTCAGGGGAGTTATGTCCATATCTGTGGACTTTTACACCCCCTTTTTTCCATGTAACTCCTGTACAGGGAAAATTTCCATGTACATTACTAATATAGCCACAGAGTCTACACAGATGTCTTCTGGCTTGTTTGATCACTCCACCTAGCTAATTTGAATGAAAAAAGCCTAAATTTGCATTGCACAGAAGTTACCCTATTTGCATGTGCTTGTGTACTGCTAAGCAGGGTTTACTGAATGTAAAACTGTTCGAGCTCATGCGATGTGTACTTGAAAAAAAATCATGTAATTTTTACTGACTTCCCCCTATTGACAATTTTTTTTCTTTTCTGTTAATGTATATGTACCTACATTATTGCTTAAAGCATGAAGATTTAATAAATGTGTTAAAAATGAATATGTTGAGGCATTAGAGAGCCGTTATAATTTGAATTTTGAGTTATACTGAGGCCAGAAAATGCATTGGGAATTGGTAAACAGCTACATTTGCAAACTAGTTGGAACACAAATTCTGTTTTGTCACACCGCAATGCAGCATATATGGGGGTGCTGCACTCCTGAGTATGCCATCCTTCAGATAAAACATTAAAGTTAGGCCCTATCTGCTTGAGTTGGTGGTAGCTCAGGTGATGTTTAAGATCCTATATCATCTATTGAAAAGAGTAAGGGTGTTTTAATTAACACAACATAAACAAAACATTATTTACTTATTTAAGAACATATCTACAATTTTCTGTATACCATCATTATTATTATTATTATTATTATTTCATAATTGCCCCCACTGCTTCTTCCTCAACCATAATCTAACGTTTCACTATGTCAACCCAAATCCATTTCCCATTAAACAAAATTTCATTTAATATTTTGTTCCAAATGTATGATTGCCTATGTCATATGTGATAATTTAATAAAATGTTTCTTGCTTAAAAAATGTATATATTTTGTTCAAAATAACCCATATTATATAAAATAAATCTACCATTCTCAAATATTTGTTCTTGTTTTTATAATATCCATACATAATCATATTCATATCTATAGTGTTTGTCATTAATATTCTCAAAACTTTTTTCTTCAAACAACCCTTTCCAGAGTTTAAGCACTCTAACATTTCAAAAAACATGCTCTGCTGTCTGTTTCTTCCAATAAAATAAACAGTCTTTCAACTTTCTTTTTAAATCACATATTCCCCTTTCCTGGTAACTTATTTATTACCAGTCTTCTTAGGAATTCCTGACACTCTATAATCTTAGTGCACCACCTTTTCCTTACTTTAATGGCTTTTATCTCTTCTTTTGTTAAATTTTCTCATGGATTTGCATATTCATTACACTTTTATTTTTCACCACTTTCACTTGTTCACAGCTTTTCTTTCTTCCACGTTGGTGTGAGGTTCCCCTTGTGAAAATAATATTCCCACACTTATAGCTCAGGTGCATGACTTTGTACTTGTTTGCACTGAAGCTATTCTACCATCTTTCTGCTCATTTTCAACCTTTTCAAATCCTTTCTTACCACTTATGAGTCATCAGCTGTTCTTTGTATTATCAGCTAGGATGTTGATCCTGTTTTCCCCCTCATGTATGTCTGAAATGAGTGAGTTGTGTCTTTCGGCTTTTCCCGGTTAGGGGTCACCACAGTGGAACTCCAGTCCGCTAATGATTGGCAGTTGATTTTTACGTGCTGAGTTGCCGGCCCTAACGCACAACCTTCAACGAAGGTAGGCCCATTCACGCATGTCTCCACAGTAGACGCTCTAGCTGAGAATCAAACGGGACAATGTCTTGCTGTGAGGCGACAACGCTACCGCAGCACCACCACCTCGGATCTGAGTGAGTACACATGATTAATAGAGCAGGACTAACTTCTGTGGTACATGACCCTTTACTTGATTTAGTCCTGACATTACCTTTTGCATCACAGCCTTCTGTCCTGTACTGTACCCTTTGACCATGCTGCACTCAGATTCTTTAGTCTTAGTCATGGCACCATCCCCTGCATTTTCCCTAGCAGCCACCTTTGTTTTACTGTGTCAGAAACTTCTTTGGTGAAGTGCTGAAATATTGTTTCATCACATTATTATACCACATCCTTCTGTTCTTCTCTAAATCATCAGTTTTCATTCTCCATGTTAGTATTTTTGATCATTTTTAATGTCTTCATTTGTATAATCTTTATCTCTTTTTCTTATTCTAATAATTTTCTCCAAATTTTTGTACTTGTATTTAAACATTTTCACTATTAATTTCTTATTCTCTTCATTTACCAACTTTAATAGTCTATATAAGTTTAAAGAAACAGAATAAACAAATGGATTTAATAACCCCAATCCCCTTCATTTTTGCTCATGTACAACACATATTTCATATTTTCTGGGATCATATAAACATTTGACATGTATGCTATTTTCCCATTAAAACAGAAATCAGCAGCCAAACCTTTTTTCTTGAATACTAATCTATAAGTTCTCCACATAAGACATATTTCTTTCATCAAACCCTCACGTTGCTTCATAGCCACATAATTTTCCTCAAATTTTATCCTTAACAAAGATACTTCATTCACTAAAAAATACACCCCTCCAGTTTTCACATCACCCAAATCCTTACTTTTATTTTTATTTAAGGTAATTCCCATCTCCTTTAAACATCCCTTCAGACAAACCAACAACTTCACTCACCCTTATTTTATTCTTAGCAACTACAACTATATTCATCGACATATGTCAAAACTATTGGAATCACCACTTCCTTTTGCATCACATATCTAGCATATTTCATTTTATAAGCTACTTAAGTCACTATTGCATTCATTATTAATTAAAATAATACTATACTCATGGGACATCCTTGTCTTATACTACAATTTATGCATATTTCTTTACTTAGCCACCCATTCACTAACACGCTCACTCTATTATTTTAATATACTAACATACGCGCACTCCTAATTCCATTACCTGTTTCATACTTTTCCATAACACCCCACAAAGTGTTATGTCCAACTGTATCAAATGCCTTACTAATATTACCTACCATAACCAGTTACTTCCTGATTCCATGTCATGTGACCTAGAATTCTAATGATGCAATTGTTAGTATATACACTTTGACACTTTGTAGTGGGTAGGTATTTTCTGTACTCTATAGCATATTTCAGTATACAAATGCAGCACAACCAATCAGTTAGACAATAAATCAACACAAAATGCAGTTACATTGAAAGTAAAACCAAATTAGAACAGAATAAGAGTCTTTTTAAGTATATAATGATTGGCATGCAGTATAGTAAGATAGATGTAACATTGATAGTTGTCAAATGTGGAATAATAAAACACATACTTTAAAAGAAAACTTATTCACTTCTAATTTGCTTTTACTTGAATATAACTGCATTTATTTGTTGATTTATTGTCTGATTTTACTGCATTTGTGAGTTGAAATCTGCTACAGACTGCCAAAACACCTACAGACTACAAACTTTCAAACGGTATATATATTAACATTTGCATCATTAGAATTCTAGGTCACATGACATGGAATCGGGGAAGTAACTGGACAGGTGCTCAGCTTACATTAAAAACAAAAAATAAGTTGGGTACTTATCATAACATTCCATCTGTGTTGTCAAATCTTCATTCTTCCTTGACAGATGGGCTCAGTTCTGACATCGGAACCAACTAGGCCATTACTATAGCTCATGCCAGCCAAAAACTCATGAGCTTTACCTTTATCCAGAATCCCTGTCTCTCAGTTACCTCAGACTGAGTTTTCAGAAATGGTATAGAAATATGTAAAACATATACATATACACATACACACACACACACACACACACACACACATATATATATATATATATATATATATATATATATATATATATATATATATATATATATAAACAAATAGATATACAAATATATACAGTTACTTGAAAGGTAGGTCAGGAAGAAGCCTTGTCTACAGTGCTTAACCCGACAACAGTATAAGGTCGCTTAGATCTGCTCCACCAAAAAAAACTTTTAGGTTGGAGGATGGAGGGGGGGGGAGTCAAGGATAAAAGAAGATTTGATAACACAGCTGGAACGTTATAAGTGCATAACTTCTTTATCTGATGTCAAACTTCATTCCATCCTTTACAGATGGGGCAGAGTCCCCAGTAACCTAAATTCTTTGGAGGAATTACGGAAGGACATTCATGAGCACCATCAAGCAGAAGAAGGATCATCTCCTAGAGACCAGGTCCAATTTGTAATGAGTAATAAAGGTATGGGGAGTAGCCCAGGAAGCTGATACACATATGTCATCCATTGAAACTCTGGATTGAAAAACAGCTGAAGTAGATATAGACCTTGTAGAATGTGCTTTGGTTTGGTCAAGGTTAAATTATTCTTATCATAAATTAATAAAATGCAGTCTTTCAGCCACTTGGAAGGAGTAGTTTTGCTGACTGCTTTGCCCAACTTTGCACTAGAGAAAGAAACAAATAATTGACTGGGTTATCTTATGTCTTTGGTCCTGCAAAGATAGACCTGTAATTGTCCATGGACGTCGAAAAGGTGCTCTCTTCTTTATTAGAGAGGTCTATGGCACAACCTTGGTAAGAAGGAAGGGTTAGTTCATAAGGATACCCTATGCTTGTGGAAAATAGTGTAAGGAGGTTCAAATGATAAAGCCTGAATCTCTGAAATACTTCTGGCAGAGGAAATGGCTAGCAAAAAGAGTGTCTTCCAGGATAAAAACTTTAGGTCCCAATCCATTGAGGGTTCAAAGGGAGAATGTGTCACTGCCTGAAGAACTAGGTTCAAGTTCCAAGGCAGTGTTGAGTCCTTGAATGCAGGCTTTAGCAGAAAAGTACCTCTTAGAAATTTTTTACAAGGGCTATGAGGGGCTAAGGAACATTCATCCAAGCCATTATGAAAATTAGAAATAGCAGCCAGTTGTATTTTGATAGTGGAAGGAGAAGCTGGAGTGTTAAACAGCGAGGTCAAAAAGTCCAGCACATGTTCCATGGAAGCTGTAAAAGGATCTATTTGTTTTTCACGGGCCCAAAAAAGTGAATCTTTTCCACTTACTGGTGTACAGCTTTCTAGTGGAAGGTTTGTGGGCCAATAAAAGAATGTGGTGTACTGGAGAGGAAATATTTGGACATCTGGCAATTAATGAATCTGGAGGAACCATGCAGTTAGCTCGAAGCTCAAAATGTTTGGGTGAACAAGACCATCCAGATGGGACAGGAGATCCAGCGCTAGGTCCAGAATCAAGGGCTGTCAAGTTAGGTGAGGCCAAAGAAAGGGGAACCAAATCTGTCAAGGCCAAAAAGGAACAATGAGGATCACTGTACTCTTCAACCTGCATGCTTTCTGTAAAAGTTTTGGAATTAGGAGTATAGGTGGAAAGGCATAAAGGAGAGTGGGGGGGGGGCAATCGTGGAGAACAGCATTGCTTGGTGACTCTCCCGGAGGGGGAATTAGGGCAAAATAGTTGCTGCTTTGTTGTTTAGAGGGGATGCAAAAAGATCACAGCAAGGTTGACCCCAAAGATGGAAAATCATTTTTGATACTGTCAGATTGAGAGGCCACTCTGGAGGCTGAAGGATACATCTGCTCAGCTTGTCTGCAGTCATATTGGCACTCCCCGGTCTGTGCATTGCTATTAGAAAGCTTTTGGAAGAAATTGCCCACTGCCACACTCTGAGTGCTTCTCAACAAAGGGGATAAGACCTGGTTGATGTACCAAACTACTGACATGTTGTCTGTCTGAATTGCAATAGTCCCATGAGGAAAAGCTGTCTGAAAGGCCTCCAATGCAAGAAGCAGTGCTCTTATTTCTAGAACATTAATGTACAAGTTGGCCTCTATAGGGAACCAAGTACTGTGGACCATCCTGCCCAGAGAATGCCCCACCACCCCATCTGGGAGGAGTCCATGTTCACTATAGCCATGGGCTCTGGAAAGACAAATGGAGAACCATGAAGAACTTGATGTGAATGCATCCACCAAAGAAGATCTGTCTTGCAACATTTGATCAGGACTTGTTGTGACAACGGGTGATGAAGTATGGACCACTGGGAAGCTAGTAGCCATTGAATAATTCTCATGTGAAACCTTGCTAGCGGCACCAGAGTTATAGAAGCTGCCATGGATCCCAGGGCTTGCAAGACTAAATGTGCTGGAACTTCATTCCTGTGGATTAACGTTTGAACCTGAACTACAATTCTCTAGTGATGATCTGGGGGAAGAGATGCTGTTATTGTCTGAGTATCCAATACTGCCCCTATGAACTCTAAGTTTTGTTTTGGGGTTAAACATGATTTTTCTAGGTTTACTGATATCCCCAGCTGAGCACAAGTGCTGAGGGTGTAGCCCCTGGCTATTATCAGCTGATGCTTGGTCTTAGCAGTTATGAGACAGTCATCTAAATAGGGAAACATATGGATTCCTTGTAGTCTCAAGTGAGTCTCTACTACTGCCATGCATTTGGTGAACACCCTGGAGGTCTGGTGAGTCCAAAGGCAGTACTCTGAATTGGTAGTGACTGGCTCCTAGTCAGAAGCGGAGGAACTTTCTGGAGCATTTGCCCATCTTTATGTGGTAATACATATCTTGAAGGTCTATTGAGCACATCCAGTCATCTTTCTTCAGAAAGGGGAGAATAGACTGTATCGTGACTATCTGGAACTTCATTTGTCAAACCGATTTGTTCAATACACTGAGATCCAAAATTGGTTTCCAGTCCCCTGTCTTCTTTTGCTCTAAAAAGAATCTTGAGTAAGTTCTGGATCCTTCTTGGTTTGGTGGGACTTATTGGATGACTCTTTTGTCCATCAGCTTTTGGATTTCTTGTATTGCTGCATCCCTCTGATTGGGTGGAACATCGGGGATTTTCTTCTGAAATGGGGGAGGTTGAGAAAAAGGAATGGTATAACCTCTGGATACAATCCTCTGCACCAAGGAACCTGTTATGTTTCACCAGGCATTTAGGTGAAAGGATAAGCGTCCCTTGACTGCCTCCAGAGGAAGACAATTGGGCATCTCTTCAGAAGTTCAGAAGGGGCTTGCTTGGGAAAGAATCCCTAAAGCCCTGTTTTTGCGTACCACCTCTGCTGCAAGGGTGGCATCTCCCATTCTGGTTCCCCCTCTGCCCTTAGGGGAACTGCCTCCACATGTATCCTGGAAAGGCCCTTGGGATTTTTGAACCACATTTTACCACCACTCCTCTGGTTCCTGGAAAAGGACCTTTGGGGGGGGGGTGGTGGAAAAATGTATGCTGACAGCAGAAAGGGTCTTATTACCATCTTTCTCACACCTGGACAAGGTGTCTTTCACTTTGGGGCCAAATAGGGATGTTCCATCAAAAGGAACATTGATGAAAGAAGACTTGAATGCTTCCGCAAAATCACAAAGGTGCATCCAGGGATTCTCCTAATGGCTATGCCTGTACCTGCCGGCCTAGACCCCCCTTCGACTGTATGTGCTATCAGTCTCATGGAAGAATTGGACACATACCCATTGTAAAATCAACTGAATGAGTTCCTCAGCAGGTGGAGTCACAAAAGAGGTAAATGGCTGAGTGCCAAATGCCTGCAGGTAGAAAGACTCCACAGAGGAAGAGTTTTGGGACTTCCATCACCCCTTTGCTTCAGAATTTCCAAGATGTCTCCAAAGGAGATATCTTCAAGGGGTGACTGTAGGGAACCCCCTTCATCAAAATCTGTATCTTCGGTGACTGATTCCTGGGGGGAATCCAAGTGCTTCCTCTTGCACTTCTTTTTGTGTGGGACCTCCTCAGGGGGATAATCTGGGGAGATGTCAGAGGATGACAGTACCTGTGGCCGTGACACCTGAGGTTTTGGCACCTGCTGTCCCTGTGAAGAGGCAGGTGGAATAGTAGAACTGGGGGGACCTGTTCCAATGGGGTAGGCACCAGCTGAATCTCTGCTAGAGAAAGGGTCCTTTGCATAGCTTTGAAGGCCAGTCCTCCTGAAGAGGGTAAAGGAGCATGGAACCGAGAAAGACTGCCTCGGGATCAGGGTCACTCCCCGCTCTAAAGAATCAAGCCTCAAGGCTGAAGCCAGAGCTGAACTGACTCGAGACAAAGCTCCAAGGAGCAGGGACAGCTCAAAAAAGCTTGGAGTCGCGACCCACTTACAGGGTCTGACAGAGCAGCTATGTCTCTGTGAGGTCTCCAGTTCTGAGATAACCAAAGAGCTCAGAGTAATTGTCATCTCTGTAGAAGTGAGCAACTCCGGAGTTGTCACCTTTGGTGCTGGGAGAACCAGGACAGAAGACTCTAAACCTCCAAGGAGGTTAGAGGAGGAGGAGTCAATGGGGTGAAGAAATATGTTTCAGTACCAAGATCAGAAGGAACCGGTACTGAAGGCGGGCCTAAAAGCCCTGTAGCCCATAAAATCTTATTCATCAGCATATCCACATCCAGTTCCATGAGACTTTTGGTGTAGTGGAGGAATGAAGCTGAAGGAAACTTAGGCCTCTACAAAAACACTTTTGGTAATTTTCTAGCAAAAGGATCAATTGAAGGAGAGTAAGAAATTCTAGTTCTAACAGTCATAGTCAGTGGAATAGAAGCCAAATCCTGTGTCGAGGCCTTTGATGTCGAAGGGCTTGCAATTGTAGTCGGTGCAGAAACTGAAGTTGTCAGTACCAATGACACAGAAACAGAGGCTTTTGGTTCATAGGTTCATAGGTTGGTACTAGGCTATCAGCCCCAGGGCCTATACAAGCCCAGCCATAACAATTCCCTGGCTATTTCTTCCCACATTATTTACTTTCCTGGACCCCTGTCCAGCAGGGCGACTGACATGATCCCTGGGGTGAATTTCCTTTCTCCCATCCAATCGTCAAGGTTCCTCTTGAAGAGGTCCAAAGAGGCACTCTGCTTGACATGTATGGGCAATCTATTCCAGTCTGGGGAGTCTCTGGGTCAGGAACCTATCCCTCCAGCATGTTTTGTTTATTGTGATGACAAGGTTTAGATCCCTGGAGCGTGTAGCTCTGAGGGTTTGGGATTTCTTTAAGTGTAGCATGTCCAACAGCTCTGGGTTTGACATGGCCTTGTATGTTAAGCAGAGATCGCCTCTGAGTAGACGATATGCGACAGAGTATAGCTGGAGTTTTTTAAGGCGGTCAGCGTAGGGCATCTGCTTTAGGCCTGTGATTCTTTTAGTGAGGTATTTCTGAGGCCTTTCCAGTTGTTGCAGATGTCTTGAGAGGTACATACCAAATGGGGTGTTGTATTCTATAATGGGTCTAATGAGGGATGAGTACAGTGGGACAATGACCTCCTTTTTTCTGGATGAAAAGCCCTTCATGATGAGGTGTGCCACATAGAAGGATTTCCTGACTGTTGTTTCCTGACTGTTGTGGTGATGTGGTTATCGAAGGTGAGACCACTGTCCACCTGTGTCCCTAAGTCTCTTATCACACTTTCTGTGTTTAGTGTACTGCCACCTATATGGTAATTCATGGATACATGTTTTTTCCCAAAGGGGATAACAATACATTTCTTGGCATTGAGCTTGAGCCCATGGCTCTGGCACCAAGCATCTGTTTCTGTAAGGCCCTTTTGTAGAGTATCCACATAATTTGGGGATTCAATAATGGCTCCCAATTTTCAGTCATCTGCAGACTTTGTTAGCCAGAGTCCCTTAGTGTTGACCTGTACTTCAGAGAAGTAGATGGCAAACAAGAGTGGCCCCAGGACTGAACCCTGAGGTACTCCACTTGTCACTTGTCTGGAGCTGGATTTGGAGTCGGCTACTTTTACAGTATGGGTTCTATCAGTAAGCCATTTAGCAACCCATTGAGTGACATAGGGATTAATGCCCAACTTAGTAAGTTTATATATGATTCCAGAGTGGGGGATGGTGTCAAAGGCCTTGGCAAGGTCTAGATAGGCTGTGTGGACCACCTTACCCTTGTCCATGGCTCTGGAGACTGATTCAAAGAAGTCAGTCAGGTTCAGGAGACAAGATCGGCCCTTCACAAACCTAAACTGGGTGGGGACCAGGTTTGAAGGTTGCCAATGGCTTTGTTTATAAGTTCCATGATAATACGCTCCATGGCCTTGCAGATAAGGCTTGTCAGACTGATGGGACGGTAATTTCTGGGATTCAAGGTGGATCCCCCCTTGTGGATTGGGATAACTGTAGCTCTGCGCCACTCAGTGGGCACGAAACCTGAGGTGAGGCTATGATTAAACATGACACTTAGGTGAGGTGCCAGTTCATATTGTAGTTCATGTAGTACACAGCCCGGGATGTCATCTGGTCCCATGGATGCTGTATTCTTGGCTTTAGAGAGTGCGTTTTGTACCTGTGTGGCCGTTATTACTGGAATTTGGCAATCTTCAGGTATTGAGATGGGCCATTTAGGGGGTGAGAGGGGGTTGAAGTTGGCACTGAATCGATCTGCCAGGATATTGGCAATATCCTTCGGATCAGTATATTTAATGCCATTCTGTTTTAGCTCAGAGCAGATCTGAGCATTGCCATTTAGATTCTTGACATAGTTATAGAATGCTTTGTGGTTGTCTTTGGAATCTTTGGCAATTTTATTTTCGTAACTAGCTTTGGAGGATTTTATGAGGCATCTCAGTTTCTTACTGAGGCTAGTAAGGGAGTTTTTTGCATCCTGGGATTTTCCTCTTTTCTGCAAAAGTTTCTTCCTTTTGTTGTAAAGTTGGTTTATGGCAGAGGACCACCAGATTGGCTTCCTTTTTTTGGATGAGAGCATTTTGGTTCTATTTGGGATGGCACGATTCATGCATGAGTGGATGTGCTCGTACAGTCCCTTAGTGTAGGATTCAGCAGTTGAACTTTCAGTTCCCGTCTGCATGGGTGTCATGAAGTTTGTCACTTCTGACTTGAGTAGCATGAAGTTGGCTTTGGAGAAGTTTTTTATGGTGGTTTCTTTACTGGGGGTTGGGGGTGGGATGTGGATGTTAAGGGTGATTAGCTTATGGTCAGACCTGACTAACGAGGGGGTGACCATAGGTATGGAGCATTGATTTCCCATGTTGGTAATGACCAGGTCTAGGATATTGGAGCCCCTGGTGGGAATATGGATTAGTTGATCCAGGGCGTTGGAATTTATGAATTCCAAGAACCGTTGCGCAAAGGTGTTGGGACATGAGTAGTTTTCCCAGTTAATGGCAGGGTAGTTAAAATCACCCAGTATTAGGGTGTTTGGTTCTATCTTAATATTTTCCAGTATGTTTAGAAAGGTGTAGTGAGAATCTTGGGGTATGGTGGGGGATCTGTAGCAAGCTACAATTTGGATTGCAGTTTTACCTAGTGTTAGTTGCACTTGGAGAATTTCAGACACATTGTGTTGGCCAACTAGCCTGGTGGTGTGAATATCCTTGGTGAATATGGACACTCCTCCACCTTTAGTGTTTCGATCCTGGTTTGGTGGCCGAAAAGTGTGGTAAGAGTTGTAGCCTGGTATTGCAGGGGTGTTCTCTGGAGCCTTGAACCAGGTCTCAGTTAGTGCACAGATATCGATGTTCTCCATTTTTAGGAGTGCCTCGAGAGAGTGCATTTTGAGGTTTAGACTTCTAACATTGAGTAGCATTACCTTCAGATTTTGCATGCTTGTACCTGTTACGGTGGTGGTTTTGTCCTTTGAAGTTTGCCTAAAAAAGGCAGTATAGGGGTGGCAAAAGCCTTAGCCAGTAACCTGAATCCCAGGGGAGACAGGTGCAGACCATCTCTGGCAAAGCATCGCGGTCTGTCAATCATGTCATCCCAGGCAGACAGATACTGGATCCCCTTCGAATGACACCATAAGCTTAGCCAATTGTTGAAGTCAATCATTTTATCCTTATATTGTGGTATCATTCTGGGCGAAGGCAGGATGCTACTCAGGGCTAGGGTCATACCTGCCTGGGCCACATGATCCGAGAGCTCTTCCATGTCTCTTTTCATGTAGTCCAGGGAGGTACATCTCAAGTCATTCACTCCAACATGGACAATGATAGAGTCATATTTGTACTTGTTGTGGAGTGGCTTGAGTGCATGCATTATGTGGCGGATCCTGGCACCCGACAGGCAGATGACTGTAATTTTCTCCTTATTCAACCTGGTGAGAGAGACATCAGTGTGCCGGACTATAGAGTCACCTATGACTAAAGTGTTAGGTACATTGTCTTGCCTTAGGGACTGTTGCTGGGTGGCACACTGGTGTTGTGAACTATGTGACACATTGGTTGTGATTTGTGTTTGTTTGCGTTTGAGCTTCAGAGGTCTTTGTTGCTTGGGCAGGTTACAGTTAAGGGCCTCTGCATATGTGGATTTAGTGTTGCTATATGTGGGTGTTGAAGGTGCGGGTTTAGAAGGGCTGTGTGTTGCTTGAGGTGTAGTGTGGGTGTTAACCTTCTCCTCTTGACTGTTTAGCACAATCTTGGGTTCCAGGGGAAGAGTTGGAACTGAGCTCTTCAATTTTTTGCCTATCGGAACCAACAGGGAGGTCAGAATCATTTAGCTGCATTTTTTAATTTTGTCAGTAGAAGAAGTAGATGAGGAAGATGAGATACTTGTTTTAACATTATCAGCAGTGGATAAGGCTTCTCCAAAAGCTGATGGCAAAAGTCCTTTTAAAATTAGTTTGTTGCACCTTTCCATTAGAACACGGTGGGTAAAGGCATGACAAATACTATAAACATCCTGTAAATGGTGAGGACCGAGTCAATATACACATAGTGCATGAAAATCTAACGGGAATTTTATGGCCACACTTCTGGCATTTTTTGAAGCCAGAGGGGCCCTTACCCTTCTCTGCCATGACAAGCAGTGAAAAACAGTTATAGAGAAATTAAGGAAGTCTCACTTCACAATGGACAGGGAAAGTGAGAGCAGAAGAAATATTTTCTACTTAAATGTTTATATTTAAGATAAGGGACACAAGAGAGAGAGGGAAACTATCAACAGTGACAGTGAGAAAGTGCACAAATGTGTAAAAAAGGGGGGATGGTATCAACAATAATACTATTAGAAGTGTAAAAAGAAGACAGAAAAATATAGACAGAAACTGCAAGGAAAGGACAAAAATTTTACCTAAATCTAGTGGTGCTCGAGAGTAATAGCTAGACACGACCATTTCTGAAAGCAGCAAATGAGATTGGGGTAACTGAAAGGGAAGGATTCTAGGTAGAGGTAAAACTCACGAGTTTTTGGCATGAGCTATTGTAACAGCCGAGTCGGTTCCAATATCTGAACCAAGGACATCAGTCAAGGATGGAATGACATTTGACAACATCAGATCACAAGTTTAATATACTTAAGCATAGTTCCACTGAAGTAACTAAAGTAAAAACTATTTATTTTATAATCAGAAAGTCCACTTTACATAATGAGAGCATAATTACAGCAAAAAGGAATGGCAGCAAAAATCTTTGCGCATAGATTCATAGGTTGGTACTAGGCTAATGGCCCTAGGGCCTATACAAGCCTAGCCATAACAATTCCCTGGCTATTTCTTCCCACAATATTTACGTCCCTGGACCTCTGTCTAGCAGGGTGACTGACGTGATCCCCAGGGTGAATTTCCTTTCTCCCATCCAATTGTCAAGGTTTCTTTTGAAGAGGGCCAAAGAGGCGCTCTGCTTGACATGTATGGGCAGTCTATTCCAGAGTCTGGGGAGTCTTTGGGTCAGGATCCTATCCCTCCAGCATGTTTTGTTTATTGTGATCTCAAGGTTTAGATCCCTGGAGCGTGTGGCTCTGAGGGATTGGGATTTCTTTAAGTGTAGCATGTCCAACAGCTCTGGGTTTGATATGGCCTTGCATGATAAGTAGATATTGCCTCTGAGTAGACGATATGCGACAGAGTATAGGAGTTTTTTAAGGCGGTCAGCGCAGAACATCTGCTTTAGGCCTGTGATTCTTTTAGTGAGGTATTTCTGCAGCCTTTCCAGTTGTTCTTTCTTCCATGATCTTAACAACCAGAATTTTCTTTTTTGAAGACAGCCTTAATGAAATCACAATTTATCAAACATCATGTATCCAAAATAATCATCATATCACAGTCATATATTTACTGAGTTTACATACTCACTTTTTATGAACTTTAACATTTCAAACTGTAGACATTTTCCCATCAATAAAACTGTATGCACTTCACTACTATTTTATTTTTTGCACCATTTTCACTTTTCCCTAGCTTTTCTTTCTTCCACATTGTTGTGAAGTTCCCCCTTGTGACTATAATGTTTACATACTCATAATGTTATGTAGCTCAGGTGCAGGAATTTTCACTTGTCTGCACTGAAGCTATCCTGCCACCTTTCTTGCTCAATTTCAACCTTTTCAAATCCTTACTTAAGACACTTACGAGTCATCAGCTTTTCTTTGTATTATCAACTAGGATATTGATACTGTTTTTCCCCCTCATATATGACTGAAATTAGTACACATGACTATTAGAACAAGACCAACCTCTGTGGTACTTGACCATTTACTTGTTTTAGTCCTGACATTACCTTTTACACTACAGCCTTCTGTACTGTACATTTTGACCATGCTGCACTCAGATTCCTCAGTCTTAGTCATGGCACCATCCCCTGCATTTTCCCTAGCAGCCACCTATGTTTTACTGTGTCAAAACCTCTTAGGTGAAGTGCTGGTAGGTCATGTCTCCCAGCATTCCTGTGTCAAGTTTTTCTACAACCATGACACAACTTTACACATGTTTTGACTGAGAGCAGCTTTTGGCAATGAACCTATGTTAGTTGTTGTCTGGGAAATTGTTGCCATCTAGGAAAGTGACCAGCCTTTCCCTCAGATTCTTTTGATGACTCCCTTATCACTACTGGCAAGTTATCATACCAGTAGATATCCTTCCAAGATCACTGTTTTAGTATTACTGACAATGAAATATCCTGCCAAGGATGAGTTTATGTTACATTATCGATGAAACTTCAAATCTGATTTGGTCAACACTATATAATCGAAGTCTTGAAACATCAAAAATGTAATAAAACACAACAACCTACAATAACAAACCATTTAAATGCTCTAAGCAAGGGGGCAAGCCCCCCTACACCCCCCCAGACCCTCGCTACTTAAATATACCAAATCCGAGATCGTACTACATCGCAGAAAAGGGAAATCTTCCCTTTCTGTGCTGTACGGAGATCTCCGTTAAAAAATTCGAAGTTTCAAGACTTCAGTCATATGGTGTTGACCATATCAGATTCAAAGTTTTGAAACTTTGATCTTCTGATACAGACCCCCAAGGATAGCTGTATGTCTGGCCAGCATGCCACAGCCTCCTCTCGAGACTTACATCTGATGTATGACCTAAGCCCAAAGGGAGGAGGTACATTAGGGATGTGCAGGTGAATTACCTCAGAACTTATTTGCTACCAGCCTGAAAAGCAGAACCTTGCTTTGTCTTCAGTCTATGAGATATATGACTAGTACAGATTCCTAGCTGTTAGACAGATAAATACCCTCTTGGCATCCCTTCCTTTTCTAATTGATACTTCTAATTGTTTGCACATGTCATCCGAGAGAGGGAAATGTAACTGTGGGAAGCATACCTCTCAACTGTACAGATTTTTGCAGAATGTCCAGATTTTGCCTCATATTTTTGATCTGTTCCTCATAAAAAAATTGTTCTTTCAACAAATCATTGTGATGATCTAAGGATTAAAGTCACTAAATAATGACATACATTTGAGTTTCAGACTTCATATACTTCAGACAATGCATGTTAACACTTATCCTGTTATTCTACCAACTTTCTAAGTTTATAAGAGCATAATTTAAAATGTGTCCCTATTTCTGGGCCTTTGTCCCCCCATTATGTCAGGCTTAAAATGTTACAGAGAAACAAAATCTGGGCCAAATGGAGAACTACTAAAAACCCAACTGATCATCAAAACTTTAAACAGCTGAGAAATACCACTAAGAAAATCAATATTGTTTGATAAAAAAAACTTTTATTTTAAACTCCAGCAAACCCATCAACAGAAACCACAAAGTTTCTGGTCAGGTATTAATAGACTCTTACACCCAGGACAGACCAAGACACCTATCCCTTCTGGTTTCTCTCATAACTCCCCCAACCAGATTGCTGATGCTTTCAACAACTTTTTTACTGAAACCCTCCAAAGTCTAGCTAATACCCTACCACCTGTTAGCTCACTTTTGCCTCCCTCCTCAGCTAGACTACTTCCTACATTTCAGTTTCAACCAATTCCAACATCTCTTATCTATACACTACTTCAAAAACTTAAACCTTGTACACGCTCATCTGACCTGCTACCAGCTCAATACCTGCAAAGTGCAGCTAGAGTGCTTGCCTACCCCATTTCCATCCTAATCAATAGAACCATTACTGAAGGTACCATCCCCTCTCTCTGGAAAATCTCACATATTATCCCACTACATAAGGGCGATAACTTGACCGAACTCTCAAACTTTCGTCCCATAGCCCTACTCTCTCCATTAGCTAAAATCATGGAAAAATACATCCACCGGCAACTACTTGATCATTATCTCCAAACTTATTAGCTGACTGTCAGCATGGCTTTAGGCCATTCCATAGTACTACCACTGCACTCTTATCCTTTTCTGACTGTATTAATAAAAATCAAAATAACAACCTGCTTTCCTCTGCACTCTATTGACCTCTCTAAAGCTTTTGATATGGTTAACCATCAGTTACTTATAAATATACTTAAATCACTTTAATTGGGCCCCCAAGCAGTGAAATGGTTCAAGTCCTACCTAGAAAACAGACAACAAGCTGTCCTTTGGGACAATAACTTATCCACTCACCTCCCTATTACCCCTGGTGTCCCACAAGGCTCTATCCTGGGACCTCTCCTTTTCTCTATCTTCACCAATGATCTAAATGCTACCCTTCCTCAAGCCACCTGCATACAATATGCAGATGATTCCACATTAATCTGTAATGCTGCCTCTTCTGCTGAACTTCAGCCCATCACCCAAAAAGTATTCAACTTAGTAGAAAACTGGTTCTTTCAACTTTGTCTCCTCCTAAACCCTAAAAAAAACTAAATTACTACTGTTCACACCCACACAGTTCTCCCCTATAAATTTCACAGTTACATCCAATAATGGCACTCTCATAGCACCTGATCTGACCGCTAAACTTTTAGGTGTAACAACTGACCACAACCTGAACTTCGATTCACACATTAACTTAACCATTAAATCAGTTAATAGAAAACTAGGTTCCCTGTACAGGATTAAACCTTTCCTTACTCCATTAGCTAGAACTACCATTGCCCACACTCATCTTATCTCTACCCTCCTATATGCCTCCCCCATTTATACCAATCTATCCAAAAGTAACCTGAATAAACTGTCAACCTCCTATTGTAACATTGCCAGATTTGCTTCCCATTTAGAACCCACCATTGTCTAAATCTGAAACAGCTGGGATGGCTGGAACTGCAAAATCAGCTTCTACTTCACCAACTCACTATCACCCAAAAGATTTTGCACCATCCTAGCAATACCCCAATACTTAGCAGACTTATCACCCCATACAAAAAGCTCACAACCCTACACTCAGCTAACAAATTACTAGTAGCCACCCATAAAGCCAATAATAAATCAGGTGACTGCCTTTTCTCAAACTGTGTGGGAAAAATTTGGAACAGGCTTCCCAGTGAACTAACATCTCTTTCTTCAACAACACTTTTCAAGAAGCAACTAAAAACATTACTTAAAACTCAGTGACTTTGTCCATGCTCTAACCCTGACTAATAACCTCCTTCTTTCCATGTTCTTATCACTATCTTTTTCAGGCCTCTAGGCATACCACTCTCCTGACCTCAGTTAGTCGGGCCACTACCTTACTGAATGCTAATACTAGCCTAGTCTTTCTGGGAAACTATCCCTGAGTATAAATCCACAAAATAACTCCTCTACCATGTATATATATGCTACTTGTCTCTCTTGGACTGCAGAATTTGAAAGCTACCCACCATGTAGATATTTGCTACTTTTACACTTTGACAGCAGAATGTGAAACCTACTTAAAAATCATGTGTTCTTAATTAACTCACACAGCATGATATTATTTGCTAGTTTTGTTAGTATATTGTTATAGTGTACCTTCTGCTAATTCATTATTTTTATCATTGTTATTATTTTATAATCTACTTAGCTTAATGGAGATTATCTCCCCAGGCCTCTACTGAAAATTGACATGTATCCAGTTGGACTAGCCCGGTCAACAAATGTAAAATAAAATAAAATAAATGTAAACTAAATAAAATAAAATTTGTCCAGATTTCCTGTGCTAAGAGGTTGAGAAGTATGGTGGGAAGCAAATTTCTTACAGAGATAGCCATCTCAAGTGTCTTTTTTTTTACCTAGGTGTAGAGCCACTTACAAAATTAATTGAAAAATGGATTTTGCAGCACAAAGTACATTTAGAACAATAAGAAATATGAGGAGATGACACTACACACCAAGGACACTGTTTACCTATTACTTTAAGACACATAAAAAGTTAATAGAGCAACAGGTTTCATCATGATGCATTTTCTAAACAATAAGTATGAAACTCTAATATTTGACATTGACTTACTCTGATGGTCCATAAATTGTAGGGGCCAAGGCAAGTGTAAGGGAAATCAGGGCTATTCTGTATATCCAGGGACAGTTTAGAGGTATTGTGGTGTTTCTGTGTGTTGGGAGATGCAGTCATATCTCTTAACGGCCATGCTCAACGATAAATCGGTTTGGAACTGACTGAAAAAAGTGCCATAGCTTACTGTAGTACACTGTAATGTAGTTTTAGCATAAGTCATGTTGAAAGTCTCCATAATTTGATTAGCAGCATTTATTAATACAATGAACAACAATGTCAGAATGTTAAGAAAAAATGTTATCGCAATGGGAAAATAACATTTATAAAGTTTTATAAATGAAACTGTCTCGAGTAATAGCGCTGATGAACTGAAGTAAACTTAAACCAGAACTGAACTAGAATTGAACAAGTTCTGAACTAAAGTAACTAAAACAAAGACTGACTTCTGTCTTGAAAGTATACATGTCTTATAGTATACTCTGTAGCTTGAATTCCTTTCTCAGCCTTCAACCTCAGACTTTGTTTTAGTTTTAATAACAAAACTTGTCCAAATGGTCTAATCTCTAGCTGCCTGTTTCCATTTCTGAGAGGTTATTCTGATAAAAAATTTCTCTTGAGAATCTGTGAGTTCTGCAAATCTTGTTTGTATCAGTGTTTGAGCCTGATAGTTATTAGCCCTTCTGTATTTTTCCACTCAAACTGCATTTACTAAAGCTGCATGCAAAATGTGAAATATAAAATGAAGCTATAGGCCTGCATCAAAATGACTGTATTTCTGAGCCTATGCAAAGAGAATGCTGCATTTATGTAGGATCTGTTTTAACCAAACTATATTTATGTAAAGTCTATTTTAACAAAACTGCATTTATGCAATATCTGTCCTTAAAACTCCTCCTGAAATCTCTGGAAAGGGATTTGTTACTGTAATTACCTTATAAATGTATTACTACAACTAATATAGCCTCTGCAAAATGATACTAAACTTGCAGTTCTAATTTTTGATCAGTAGGTGTCAGTTGAAAATCTCCTGGATTTAAGTCTCTTTTAACTTTGAGTTCTAAAGCTAATTTGAGTGAGCAATCCTTTATTATGTCTTATACCTGATATTGCATATCCTATGTAACTAGGGGGGAATATTCAGTAAAGCCTACATGCTCATTTTTCACCATGTGCACATCGCAGCACGATGCATACATGGCCGTGAATATTTTTAGATTCAGTAAATTCTGTGTAGCGACTTGCACTCACTTGCAAACACAGTAACTTCTGTGGAATGCTAATTACAGCATAAGTAGCTGAATTGTATGCTAATGAAGCAAACTAACACCATGGAGCGATTCAACAAGCTGTAAAGCAACTGTGTAGACTCTGTGCTCGTGTTGCCCATGTATTCGAAAACTTTCTGAATACAGCCACGAAAAGGAATCTACACGTAAAAGAGAGTAAGTAAAAGTTCTTAGATTTGTACAGAACTGACCTTAACATGTAACAGCAGACACATTATGACATTATTAGACAGGGTGGATGCTACAAAAGTAGAGTAACAATAGCAACAATCCTTTTTAAGTGCCATGACATAAATGCTGCTTTGTTTCCCCACTCCCAAATGAAGAATATACTCGTAAGTAATGTAGACAGCTAAAAGTTAGACCCCATGAAACAGATTGTTCATACTATCATGTAAGCATAGGCATAGCTGACAGAATACAGTCAAATTTTATCCAAAACTGTATTCCTCTGTGCAGATATATATCAAAGTAATACCCTCCCTTCAGTTTCTCTGCCTACACAGTTACTAACTGTGTAGATTCAGGGCTGGATGTCAGCATGGTGAAGATGCAAATGAGGTTAAAACTCATTAATATTGCTGAATCGCAAAAAAATAGTAACCGTGTAGGGATGTCCACTTTGCGTAGTCACTTCCACAGTGTTTGTTTTCAATAGATGGCAACAGTAAATGATAACATCAGGGGAGTGTGTTAGGTTACACTTATAGAGGTGTACATGTAGTTGTGTGAAGGGTGAAAGTGCATGTAAGCAGTGCACAATGTACAAGTTCTGTTTCATCCTCTGAATTTTTTGTTAAAACATGTCGTCTCTGTCCGCTTTAAGTAAAGTAATTGCTTTTTTATTTTTGTCATTGCATGATGTGGCTCTTAGTGCAGTTATGGGAAATGAAGGAATGAATGGCAGGTTTCACTGTGTTTGTCATTTAACTATTCCTGTGGCTGCATATGTATGTGTAGGGCTAGAGTATAGATTGTCCTGGGTTCTAGTACAAGGTGCACAACCTTTACTCCACTTTCTGTGCTCCATGTTTGTGTGCTACTAAAGGAACAGAGGAAAGTAATACCAATTTTGCCTGTACTTACCTTATTTGCATGAAGGTGTGTGGAGGTGCACATAACTCACTAATGAGCAAGCAGTAGGTGTGTTTAATAGATGCTAGTTACACCATAAGCAGGTGAATTGCATATTAATGAACCAATCCAACATGGTGGAGCTATTCAACAAGCCATAAAGCATCCATGTAGCCTCCATTCTGTTTTTTTCCTGAATACTTCAATACCATTGGAGTAGAGATAAGGAAATTTTAACTGGACACAGTGCTAGGGACTGCTGCAGCTTTGCTCCATATGTATGTGCTAGAGGCTGAAGCCAATGCTGCTGATGCTGATGACAATAGACCTAGGCTGAGAAGGAGAAGAGTGCTCAGGTCCTGGGTAACATCAGATGCTGCATGACCTGGAAATTTTAGAGTGCTACAGGGTGGACAGGGACACATTACAAGAACTCTGTGAGCTCAGCCAACCTCAACTCAGAGCCACAGCCAACTGTGGGGAACCCATTCCAATGGAAACTAAAGTACATATAGCCCTTAGAATCTTAGCTGCAGGTACTTTTCAAAGACCAACTGGGGACATTATGTGTCACAGGCATCAGCATCCAGGCTCCTCCACCAATTACCGGATGCTATGTTCATACATCCCAGTGAGCCATACCTCTCAACCATATCAAATTCGTTGGTATTTACCAGTTTTGAGGGCAAAATAATGGGGTGTCACAAATTCCCGAGTGGCCCCTTTAATTCCCACTTTTTTATTTATTTATTTATTTATTTATGTTTTGAATTACAACTTTAAATTTATGGCTGATGTCACTATGAATCACCAGCCTACAGGGGGCGTGCATGAATGGCATCAGCTTCTGGTCTGTTTAGACTTGGTTTGTTTTGAACTGTTTGGAGGGAATATAGCAGCAGTGCAACAATTGGCCATGACCAGCACCATGCTGCAGCTCCAGGTAAGAAACAAAAATAAATAAATAAATAAATAATTGTATGCCATCAAATGGAAGAATGAGACCCAGCTTATTGTATGTGTATTTTAGCAGCAGCCACTAACAGCAGAAATCTAGAGCAGTGCAGCAGAACTGTTTATTCAGATGAGATACACTCTATTTATTTAAGGAAGTAGCTCCATTGGTATATCTCTGTTTATTTAAGCAAGCAGCCGTAGCAGTGCTTATGGTAAGGTAAGGAATCTCATAGATAGCTCCATGTGTATCTCTATTTAATCAAGGCAGCTCTGTTAGAAAAATCTCGTAGCTCTTAAGCAAGGCAGCTCCTGTATGTGTGTAAGAATCTTGTAGCTCCATTTAAGCAAGGCAGCTCCTGTGTGTGAATTTAATCAAGGCAACTCCGTTAGTGGAAGAATCTCATAGCTCCATTTAAACAAGACAGCTGTTTATTCAGACCAGCATGTATCTGTATTTATTTAAGCACATCTCATGGCTCCGTGACCGGCAGCTCCGTTTAAGCAAGGCAGCTTGTGTGTGACAGGCAGTTGTTTATTCAAACCAAAGGATGTGTGTGTGCGCTCCGTGTATCTCTATTTAATCAAGGCAGCTTCATTAAGAATCTCATAGCTCCGTTTAAGTGTTTGTTTGTGTGTGTGTGTGTGTGTGTGTGTGTGTGTGTGTGTGTGTGTGTGTGTGTGTGTGTGTAGCAACCTTTCATGATTATACAAGCAATTGTTACAATGTGACACTGTTTGTTGGGCCTTTGCCCCCCACCCAATCAATTTTGGCTTTTTCCAGCTTTCGTGTGCTGCATTGTTCTTCAGGGGGAGAGAAGTTTAGTGTTGCTTATGCCAAGTCTCTTTTTGTTGTTAGTAGCACAACAGGTAGAATACTTGCTTTTGATGCAGAAGGCTGTGAGTTCTACTCCCACAGTATGCAGATGGATTGCTGATACTGTACTTGTACTTTTAAAGGGGGTGGATGCTGCAGTCCTGAGAATGTCCTCTTTGGTGGAGATACCTAGTAACGATGAACCTGTTATCAGTTTGCCATCCATTCCCTATTGCAATATTACTAGCTTATCGTTATAGGCAATTTATTCAAGGGCAACAGGCACTTTATTTGTAGATGAAACGAAATATAAAGTTGTTTGCTAGCAGCAACCTCTTCATTGGTTACAAATCACTTTAATGTGGAATTATTTAGATGACTTATACTTCCGCAGAGATGGTGCATATTTACTGATACTGGTGGATTGTAGAAGTCTGAGTACACTTTTATGATGGAAATGTTCTGAATTCTGCAGTTTTGTCATTATTGGTTCTTGCATTTTGTTTCATTTCTTACTGGAAAATGTTCAAAACAAATTTAAAATGTGCTCCAACAAGTGTGCTGTATTATACAAGGAATATAATTTAATACAACCAGGAAGATGAATCAAAGAACACATGTATGTTTCATGTGGAAGGGGTATATGATTTGAAAACAGCCCAAAGAGGTTATCTTTATCCGCCACTGGCTAGATGCATTTTCTTTGAATGTGGGTTTCAATGCTATTTCAATGAATGTGAGTTTCAAGGGCAGAGAAGTTTTAGTGCTAAGTCGGTTTTCATTGTGAGACTGTATTGCTTTGTTAGCAGATGGCTGTCACTGTTTGTGCTATAAAATGTAAAATAAAACTTTTAAATGAAATCCAAATAATAATTGTAAAAGTAAAGCAGTATGCACATTAGTGTTTATGGTAAATGGGGCAAAATAGCCAAGTAGTGGGACATTGGAATGGCTGCAGGGGGGAGGGCTGTGTATGAGGGGCCCTATTCAACAATGATTTTGTGAGGGGGGGATGGTGGCAAACTCAAAGACGTCCCCAGGTGGCACAAACTCAAGCTACACCACTGATCAGTAGGCCATGGAGAATGACTTTTGGAGGCTCTAGCAAACTTTAAATATTCTTTTGCTAAGATTAGAATATTGCCTACCATTACATGTCCTACTTTTACCACAAAACCCACATACTACAAGTCACCAAAAACAAAATCCTAAGGCTGAGCATCTTCTCCCTTCCCAGTAAACATCATTGCTACACATACCAAAAAAAAAAGTTTACATTGTACTATAGGGTCTGGGGCCATATTTTGGTTCTGTTCTCCAGTTTACATTTGAAAGTTGGTATCCCACAAGTCCACTGGAGTGGGCGGGTTGCATATTTATGTATGCAAATTTTATGTTAACCAGCGTACAGATTTGTACCTAATTTTCATGGGCCTTTGTCCAGATTTTTGATGTTTCCAGGCGGAGAGGTATGCAGTAAGCACATATGTTTTCACCTAGTTTTGAGGACAGGGATAGCAATATACGACAATTCTACTGTGTAGTGCACTACCCTGAAGTACTGGGTGCCATAGAGTGCACTGATGTACACATTAAGACACCACCTGGTGAGCAGGGTTGAATCTACATTAACCACAAGGGATACCACTCCATTAACTGCCAAGTCATGTGTAATGCCCAAGGAATTATTTTGAATTGTGTGTGCTGGCAACCCTGGCAGTTATCATAACTGCCATATCTGGCACACATCACAGCTGTACCAGATGTCTGCTAAGGAGGACATCACACAGGGCCATTTATTGGGGTATACTGGCTATGCACTGGAGCCATGGCTGATGACACCCATCAGAGGTGCACACGCAGCCATTTTAGAATGCCATAATGAGGCACACCCTCAAACCAGAAACATCATAGAGCATGTGTTTTGGCTGCTGAAGTCATAGTCCCAGTGCCTCGATAATTCTGGTGGAGCCCTGCAGTATAATCCATGCACATGTATACAAGTCTTCACAGTATATGCTATGCTACACAATCTGATCCTGTAGAAACAACTGTAGCAGGATCAGAAAGGGGAAGGAACACACATACCCCCACCTATACCTAGGTCACGACTCTTACAGTCAGAGGAGGACGCAGAGAGGGAACCACCAACTGCAGTGCCTAGAGGCAGACATAGGCATACTCAGTATGCCCTTGCTTTGGCTAAGAGACAAATACATAGCACATTCACTGACCACCTAGGTGCCTAATGCTTTTCTCCTACTAACATACATAGAGTAAAATTGATGTCAGGCAACTCAAACAATCTTTGCCTCCCTATGTATTGACTGTGTACTGCTTGCATCAGACAGAGTTAGCCGTGGACTAATATTGTGCCAACTGCTGCATTTGCAAGCAAGTCCAGAATCTAGACTGTATTTTTGAATAATATTATGGCATATCCTTGTATTTTGTAACTTGGTACAGTATTTAAGTAAATAGTGGTGGATTTGTACAAAAAGTACTTTAACATGTGACGACTGAGACTTATTTGAATTACAGGTGTCAATTACTAAGTAGTAGGTCTCAGGCATCAAAGATTCACACACTCATACCTGTCAGGAATACTGATGAGCACTGCATGGCCTCAGTTTAGCACCATACATTTGTACGGGTAACTCATTAAAGAGAGAAGTTAGACATAATGACACACATTGCAGTTTCTGGCTTCACAATCTTTCCCAAGATCAAACAGGCAGGATGCAACACAAGGACAGTAACAAGAGCATCATATCCTTGTTTGTGCCATAGCAGTAACACCTTTGCTTTCCCACAAAAGAACAGGCTATGCTTGTTTGTGACATAACAGTTACTGAGTTTTGCTCCTCCCCAAAAGAGCAGTGCACCCTTGTTTGTGCCATAACATTAGCTGAGCTTTGTCCCCCCAAAAGGGCAGTGTACCCTTGTTTGTGCCATAACAGTAACTGAGCTTTGTTACCACTAAAAGAGCAGTGTACCCTTGTTTGTGCCATAACAGTAACTGAGCTTTGCTCCCCCTAAAAGAGCAGTGTACCCTTGTTTGTGCCATAACAGTTATTCAGCTATGCTCCCCCCAAAAGAAATGTATATGCCTGTTTGTGCCATCCAAACTGGCCTTCAGTTGCTGGTAACTGCATATCATATAACTCCTAGTTTATATCCTCACACATTTTAAGGCCAATGATATGGATGGCTTACACACTGCACGTCCACACTACTGGTCAGATAACTGATGAAGTACCAAGAAACACAGACATGTAAGACAGAGCTGTATATTTGCAAGCATAAACATAACAGGTTGTTTGATCACTAAGTGTGCTACTTTGAAATATAATAAAGAGATTCAAATGTCAAAACCAACTGATGGTTTGATAGCAGTGTACAGTCTGATGCAGTTTGTGTGAAGAATTCAGTTCTTTGCTGCAAGGCTGTTTGTGTAGCAAAGAGCAATAAGGCATCCATCCTATTTTTTGAAGCTGCATTGGTGTGAGTTCAAATCCTGAGCTATGTAGAAATATCTCATATGTACTATCATTTTCTAGTGTGTATGTCATACATTGCTCTTGATCATTTCACATATGTCTCTCTTTTTTTCTACCTTTCTTGTTTTTAATTCCATGTTTTTCACAATGCACCACATAGTGCAAACATGTTGAGCCTGAGAAAAAATAATTTCAGGTTTGGCTTGCTTATGTGGTTTGTGCAAAGCACAGCATTGCTGACACAGGAAAAAAAAAGGACCATCTAGGAAGCAGACAGCCAAAAATAGAAACTGGATAATTCAATTAATGCTCTTTGCCATCGCAAAACTCTGGCCTGGAGTACAGATGGTACTGGGTTCTAGTACAGACTGTGCATCCTTTGTTTTCCTGCTGTGACGTTGCGGTTTACAGCAATGAAGTACAATGCAGACAGCTTCCTCCTCAACCTTCCTGTGGCAACCGGTTTAACTGTAGTACTGCCATATATATGGACCTGGGTTTGAAAACAGCAAATTCCATACAGCATTAGCTTTATTGATTTAGTAATCTGAGTTTTATAATATTTATGATTAAATGTATGACTGTGGGTACACTATGAACTATAGTCCTGTACATCTATTCCTTCTATCTAAACCAGCATGGCCTTTATTTTTGCCAGCAACACATACGCAAGTATGTATTGCAAGTACATGCAATAACCCTGAAATTGCATTGCTTGTCACTGTTGAGCTCTGCTTACCATCACAGAAATGCGGTGCTGATAACTAGCAGGTATATGTTAAATAATACTGTCAGACAGTAGCAATGCACCTCATATTTGTGCACTGCTCACCTACGTGCAAACAGGTGTGTCTTACATGAGTGTACACTGTGTTAACCATCATGCAAATCTGCTGCTCACTATGCTATGGAACTGTATATATGATGCTTTATAATTGGTGTTTATTGTCCATTTCCTTAGTATGACATAAAACTACATGTGGAAACATTGCAAACTAAAGGCCTGATATAACTATACATCATATGTTTGCAATACATATATGTGTTTCCCCTCCAACAAGTACTACAACCCTGGGACCTCAGTACTTTTTCCACACATATATCAATTGCACTACAAAGTGTACTATATAATGTTGTGTACTCCTTTATGGACAGGCCCTGCTGGTGGTGCTCACAACCTTGTTCTGCTAAACCCAGACATTTAACTGTGCTTAATAAAGGTACTTGTGTTGTTAAAAAAAAGTTCAGCTCCACTGTAATTCATATAATTCAAACAAAACATAGGGTAAAAATTCATATTTTGGAACATCTGGGAGGTATCAGAAACAGTAATAGTCATGTGGCTCAGCACTTAATGGAAGCACGTGGGGGAATGGATTCAGGGTTCTTCTATTCTGTTCTGGCAAAACCTTCTTTTACCTAGGGGAGGTGATTATATAGAGAAATTGTTGGCATTAGAGGCTAGATTAATTATGAATTATAGGACATTGTGTCCTATTAGTTTAAATCAGGAAATTAATATTTAGTGTGTTCAAATTTTG
The DNA here is from genome assembly GCF_019279795.1 of Protopterus annectens. Taxonomy (NCBI): domain Eukaryota; kingdom Metazoa; phylum Chordata; order Ceratodontiformes; family Protopteridae; genus Protopterus; species Protopterus annectens. The sequence goes on from NC_056744.1 coordinate 829,453,996, forward strand.
TTAAAATGTTTTTTTAATTAAAATATTTTCTAGTAATGGATTTTTTAAGGATGAATTTGTATTAATTGTTTAATTGGTTAATTGGGGATGCTTGTTTGCACATGTATATAAAGTACATTATGGTGTTTGTTACTTAGATTCCTGAAGGTGAATGGTTGAGGTACCAGATCATTGTAATTTAAATAAACATATGGAGCTGAACTTTGCATTTTTTGTTTTCTTTGTTTATTGAATAGTGTTTATGGTACTTGTATTGTTATATAGCTAGGCTTCTAAACAGCCTAGTGCTATTAGGCTAGTAGCCACATGTGACACTATGAATCTATGTGACTATGCAGACCTCCCACACCATTGTTCCTCCTGTGGCCTGCTGATGTCGTCTACTGTAAGTTCACCTGCACTCTTGTATAAATCAGACTTCTGTTGTGGAACTTGCATTAAGTACTGTGTTCTGTAATCTGTGCACCTAGGTAGGGGTTCTGTTCTCACTTCAGTCAAGTGTGTGTGTGTGTGTGTGTGTGTGTGTGTGTGTAGTCAGCAGAGTAGATGTGGTATCCTACAGTTACATCTCCAATGGTATGGATAGCCAGTTATTTTTATATCTACACATCCCTTTCATACAGGCCTCCCAACCTTTTGTCTCCCACATGGCCTGCTGATGTCATCTACTATGAGTTCACCTGCACTCCTGTATAACTCAGACTTGTGCCGTGGAGCTTGCATTAAGTACTGTATTCTGTATTCTCTGTACTGAGAGGGTTTATATCACAAGATCAAAACGTGATAACACCGAATACGAGAACATCGAACTCATAACTGCGAAAACTGAAAACTCTGAAAGCTGAGAACAGCGATTTTTTTTTTCCCTGGGAAAAAAATTACTGTTCCAGCACAACACACGAAACACACAAACACTACAAACTATGTCCAATGTGGGGGGCTGTGCCCCCATCCCCTACTTAAATATACCAACTCCAAGATCACACCACAGTGGAGGAAATAGCGAAGCCGCAGAAACGGCCCTCTGAATTCTTTCCCTGGGAAAGAATTCGATGTTCTGCGGTTTCACTGTTTTCAGTTTTTGAGGTTTTGAGTTTGATATCATAACATTCAAAGTTGTGCGGCTTTGATGTTATGATATAGACCCTACTAAGATAGATAGGGGTTCTATTCTCACTGCTGTTAATTGTGTGTGTGAGTTTGTGAGCTGTTGCTTGATATTACCGAGAGCATTTTACACTAGCATGTGTGACACTGTTGTATTCTCCTCAACATACACTGCTGATGTTATCGGCTATAAACTGTCTGACACACTCCAAGTCAGACTTGAACTGTGGTGTTTGCATTAAGTACTGTGTTCTGTAGTCTGCGTACTTAGATAGGTACAGGTTTTATTCTCACTGCAGTCAAGTGTGTGTGTGTGTGTGTGTGTGTGTGTGTGTGTGTGTGTGTGTGTGTGTGTGTGTGTGTGTGTGTGTGTGTTGATGCTTGACATTACAGAGAGCATTTTACACCAGCATGTGGGAAACATAGTCTGGCCTCAACAGACTCTGCTGATATTATCAGCTATGTGATAGTTATGGATATGCAGTGATCTCACCAGGCCATGATCAGATAGTTATGGATATGCAGTAATCTCACCAGGGCATGATCAGGCAGTGGGCTGGAAGCCAGGCAGACTTTACCTCATCCTATACCAGACAGGTTACAGTGACATGACTTTTAATATATCACAAATGTCATGGCATGTGTTATGTTGATGAGAAAGGTCTGTGAACTGTCCAGATAAATTTTCTAGATCTAAGCTGACCCATTCAGTAGAAGTAAGGCAGCCTGCAGTGCTGCTGTGAATTCCTGTTCCTAAACAGTAATCATCCACAGCTGCAATCCATTATTAATCTACACTATATAAAAAGGCCACCCTGTAGCTAGGAAAACTGATGTTGAGGAGAGTTCTACATGTTTAGAACAGCAATTGCAAGCTTTTACTACAGGATATCTGTACAGAGGAGTACTACATATCAGAAGGTATTTTTCCATTCTGTCACCTACATACTGCATATGCTGGAATGTATTTAACAATAATGTGAAGCTCAGGCCTTTACTATGTTATCTTTATGCATTACTTGGAAGTGTACTGATGGCATGGCTAATGTTTGTCAAGCCATTTCCAAGGTACACATGATTGGCAAGACATGTAAATTCCAAAGACATGCATCTGGAGCATTTCTCCCCAGGCCTTCACTGAAAATGGACTCTGTCCCAGTTGGATTTTCCTGGTAAACAAATGTTAAATAAATTAATACATGGAAAGGAATGCTGTGTGAGAAATATATGCAAATGTTTCAGGGACAGGTCCTTTGACAGCACTTTTAGCATTTCAAAGATGTTTTGTTAGCCAAAATGGTCATTTGCCTGCTTTGTGGGGGTGGTGTCCATGGTGAGTTACTCTTATGGCACTAACAAGGATATGTTGCTCTTCTTGCTCTCCTTGTTTTGCATCCGGCCTGTTGTTAGCATAGTACATCTGTAGACATTAATGCTTCTCTAGTGGGTAATAGTGCATCTGTAAACATGTATTTTGTAGTTATCTGATACTTATGTGTGTATTATACACCTGTTCACTTTTAGAACACCTACTATAATAGCAGGGAGATGCTTCAATCCATGCCAAAGACAATTTACAGATGCGAAAACCCAGGTTATCATTGATGGTTTTTGGCAACATGGTGTCATCCTACTTAGCCAGGGAAGGTAAGAGATGGCCCTTCATCTGCAAATATGGCAACAAACTGTTGCAGATCTGAAATCCATGGGTGACCATGGACAAAACTATGAACAGGTATCCCTCAGGGCCACTGATATGATCACCTCTGCAAGAAGGTGATCAGCTGCAGTAGGCCATGACCTCTTGGTTACAGGTGGGGGCCCTCCTCAAGAACCACCACTGACCCCCAGTGAGCAATTCCTAGCAAACCTAAGGGTCATGGACACTCCCAGGATACTGCCAAATCATACATGCTTGATTTGGGAGCCAGAGTTTCAGACATGCCAACCACATCCCAGGAGGAGCTTCCAGGTAGGCCTTGTTATCTGAACAGATGAATACTGTTGTATAGTTAAAGAATTTAAATGAATAAGTTAAATCTGTGTCACGTATTTATTTGATTGGTGGGGATTGAAGATTGCAACAGGTATAAGCTTAGCTTGGAGTTGTCAGCCACATTCTTGTTTAAACAATTGTTTACTACAGCTATAAAGGATTAAATGTATTAACCTCTGTGTTACTGTTGATTGTGATGTTGTTGCCCTTACCTCTTGCTTAACTTCTTTCAGGACCATCAGGCCTCCAGGAACACTTGCTTTCTGAAGTTGCTAAGTCAGTTAGTCTGATGTCAGTATTGCTGATCAATTTAAAAAATATTGCAGTGTGTGATATTAATCTCAGGCATGTTGTGTGTATTGCTGAACTGTCTGTAATAGTTGCAGCAATGTTACTTTGTTAACATATATTGCACTATAGTAGTGCCAGTGTTAATGTATTCCTGTGTTACTTGTATTTTTTATCACAGGTGAGTCTGACAGTGGAACTGTGGGTCCTGTGCCATCTGATGTCAGTGTCTCAGCAGACTCTGATGATGATAGTGGCCAACCTAAGGCACTGTCAGGGGGTGCAGAGGTTGAATCTGACATAGAGGTTGACATAATGCCATCTCCTCCATTTCCATTGGACACAGCCAATAGGCCTACACCTACCCAGTCCACTGAGTTCACAGATATTGGACAGGTGGAGTGTAAGGACATTGATAAGTGAAGTGTGGCTACTGTGTCTTCAGTGCCTATTGAGTCTGACTGCAGCCAAAGTGTGATCCAAAGTGTTTGTTGGACTCTTAGTTAATGAACATGAGCCCAGGCTATTACAGAGGAACTACTGTGGCTTGGATTAAAAATCAGAGACATGGAATAGTCTTGCCCAGGCCTTGACCAGTGCTACAAGTATCCTCAGCACTGATGAGCAATGTAGACATCACTACAGTGACCTCTGGAGGAGGAAGAAGGATACCCTCAAATGTTAGATCGAGGAATGTCAGACTGGGGGTACCCCACAGATTTGTAACTTTCAATTACAGAGTCTTACAGAGTCGACTTGTAAGAGTTAAAAGCTGAATATAGTCAGGATTGGTATTCATAATGATCTTCTGTTCTGTTCTGTTTTTTTCCACAGCCGTCACAGACTGAGAACTGAATGTGTGAACCCATGCCACTAGATTGGCATGGATGACAGAAGCATGTGGTATATATGCAAAAGAACAGTACTGTTACTATAGCATTAAAAGTTTAAGATATTTTTTGGGGGGTATCTTCTACAGTTCTATCAAAGTGACCATGCATATCTCAACTGTAACTGCAAGTATGCATACATTAGTCTGTTGGCCAAACCAACAGTACAGTATTAGACAGTAGTCAGAAATTGTGAGTTCACATACAACACTTCCCAACTATACAATACTGTTAATTCATCATCAGTTTTACATGGTACATTAAGACCTCTATAGCAGTAGCACAAATGGGTTGCTGTAAACTGTAATCTGTATAATTGGAACTTGTATATGTTCAATATATGCAGACATTAAGGACTGATAGCTGCAATCTGTAGTACAGTGTGCATCTGTTATGATCTGGATAGTCTTAAAAGTGAAAAAAATATAAAAAGTGACCAGAACCACGAATAAGACTTCCAACTTACATTTATTTCAAAAACTTAAAAGTATGCACACAAGTTAAAAACTTTCACTTTTCAGCTACCTCAGGATATGTTAGTGTGCATAAAGACTACAAGCTTTTTAAAGGAGTAACAAAATCATATAATCAGTTCCCCTGATCATGTAATAGTCTCAGGTAAAGTTTTAAAGAGATAGTTTCCTTTAGATCAGATGCAATATGTGCCTTAAATCTTGAAATCCACTTTAATTCTTCTTGATCCATTAGCTGGAAAATATCACCTCCTGTAAGTGGCTCAAAATTATTTTTAAAATCATAAATTTAAAATTATATGTTGAATGTGTTTCATTAATGACCTTATATAAAGAATTAGTAGTCACACATCTTCTTATGGCCAACAGATGATTCCCTATGGGTTCCTTTAATTTTTGATTTGTCTTCCTGCTGTAATAAGCATTGCAGTTGTAGCATAAAACTAAATATATTAAATTCTTGGTGTTGCAGTTGTCATGGGCTCTGAGATGTCTGTTCCATATATTGGATATTTAATAGACTTTTCTGTATATATGTATGGACAGAAAATGCAGTTATTACATTTAAACGTTCCACACTTGTTACTTCGGAAGATCTTAGTAGTTCTTGGTTGTTCTTTATAGCAAAGTTGTTGTTTGAGATTAGGACTTCATCTGTGGCTAAAACTTAGGCACTCTTTTAAGAATTTTCTAAGTTCAAGAACTTCTAATAGTAATGACCAATGCCTAATTATTATGTTTTCAACATTGGAGTATATTTATCATAGGTAAAAATATATATGTATACATCATTCTGCTTCCTTGATTCTCTCTATATATTGTTTTCATGAAAAACATTGTGTAAAGAGTTCTATGATGGTTAATAATTTTATCATTAGCTATTGGTATGTTATTATCATTATAACATCTAGTTTTGAATTCTTCCTTAGCAGTAGTTAGTTGTCTTTCCATAACATAGTCATCGGTATTAAGCTTAGCTATTCATTGAAATTGATTATTCACTATATTTTGTACACAAAGGGAGGGTGCATGCTAGTTCTGTGAATGAAAGTATTAGCCTTGATGGATTTATTATACAATGTGGTTGGAATCTGTCTTGCGCCATCTGTCCTTAGTGTTATATCAAGAAAATTGATTTCTGTACTGGATATTTCACTTTTGAATTTTAAAAAATCAGTTGTTGCAGAGTCATGTTGTTTAAATATTTTGAGTTCTGTTTGAGTCCCCTTCCAAATGTGAAAGATGTCATCAACAAAGTCTCTGTGCCATATAACATTATTATTATATGTGGAATTGTTTATTATATATTTATGTTCCCACTGATACATCATGATGTTGGCATAGGTATTTGCAACGGGTGTCCGCATTGCTATACCTTTCTGTTGTTTAAATAATTTCCGTTGAAAAAGGGAAATGTTATGAGTCAGCACGATAAGTAATAATTCACATATTAAATTTATTTTAGTTGATGGATAGTCAGAAAATTCAAGGAGATATTACTTTATATAAGTTATACCAATGTTATTAGAAATGACTGTAAACAAGGAGTCTACATCCATGGTAACAAAATTATGTTCTGTGATGGTAGTTGCTCTAGCCCATGTTGAAAGCTGGTAAAGAAAGTCATCAGCATCCTTAATAATAGTTTCAGTCTGTGCTAAGAATCTTTTTTGTTGTGAGTCAAGATATTTGATATTGGCTCTGTGGCCCATCCTATTGCAGGCACACTCAGTCTCATTGGTGGTGACTGGAGGGATTTATGAATTTTTAGAATATCATAAATAAATGGTATTTTGGGATTGTCAGTTTTCAGATAATAGTATAGATCTGAATCAAATTGCTAGCTGCATGCATAGTTTGTAACATCTGTGCTATGTCCTTTTTCATCATACTCACTATGCATTTAGTTACTTCCATATATTCATCAGTACTAAGAAGCTTATGTATTGATTCTATATAGAGCGTAGTATCCAAAATGACAATACCTCTTCCCTTGTCCGAATTTTTAATGATATCAGGATTCTCAGCCAAAGTTATGATAGCTTGCATTTGTTCTTGTGTAAGATTGTAGAAACTATTAGTGTCGTGGTTTTGATAAGTTTCATAGATCTCGTACTCTACTATTATCTCAAAGATCTGCACTGTAGGGTTTTGATTAGGTATAAAAGTACTAGATCTCTTTAGAACACTGGAAAAGTCTGTGTCATTAAATTGTTGATTATTTTATAACATTTTTAAATTTAAATTCTTAGTAAATCTCTTTTGCTTGGTAAGGGTTTGAGCTATATCAGTTTGCTGAGCAGGCACAAAAGTTAAGCCTCTGGATAGAACATATAACTCTTGTTCAGTCAAGGTATATTTGAAGAGATTAAATATCATAGTCATTGAATTCCCAACTGACTCTGTGTTGTTGGTCAATTTCCCACTTTCTGGTTGTGGTTCCGGTTGCTTTTTATATATATATATTTTTGTATTGTCATTTGGAGCTAAACTGGACTTATTATGGAGCTGATACTGTTTTCTTTTTTTATAGTCTTAAAAGTAAAAAAAGGAGATGGTAGTCTTAAAAGTAAAGGTAACCGAATAGAGTCAAATAATTTTATTAATGCATTGTCTGTTACATGGGCGGCCATGGTGGTGCAGTGGTTAGCATTGCTGCCTCACAGCAAGAGGTTCTCTGGTTCAATTCTCGGCTGGGGTGCCTTCTGTGCGGAGTTTGCATGTCCTCCCTGTGGTCGCGTGGGTTTCCTCCGGGTGCTCCAGTTTCCTCCCACATCCCAAAGACATGCAGTGGGTGGATTGGACAATCTAAATTGGCCCTAGGTGCGAGTGTGTGCATGTGTGTGCCTTCTGTGGAAGGCTGGGGCCGGGCTGGCAACTCAACACTGTAAAACTCTACTGCCAATCATGAGTGGACAGATGATCCGCTGTGGCGACCCCTAACCGGAAAAAGCCAAAAGAAGAAGAAGATTGTCTGTTACATATGAAGCTGATAATGTTATCCCTTTTTTCTCTCATCCCAGCCCTTATCTTCTCTTTTTTTTTAATTTCTTTTATTTTTATTTTTTTTCCCCACAGCAGGGTAGGTCTGGTTCACATTATCTTTCTGCCCCCCTCTCCACTGGCTATGGCACAGAGGCCCAGCACATTTGGGATGCAACCTGGCAGCATCCCCTCTGCTGCCCCTACACTACCTGGCCCTTCAGGTAGTTCTGCCGCACAGAATAGGCCAGTGGTTCCCTCCAGGATCAGTGGTAGAGGGTGTGATTTTATTACCCGCAATGAACTGCCAGGGTTGGTGTGTAGGACTGTGCATCATACAGTTTGTGCATGCCTACACCAGATGGAAGCACTGCTCTCCATCATTGTACTTATTAGCATGAAAAGGAAATGTAGATTTCAGACACGTCAGTCATTGGCGCAGTGAAGTAACAGTGATGACAGTCCAGTGGGTGATGACTCAATTCTCAGTGTCACCCAACTTGAAGTCCACAGGTTTACGATGTCCTCACCCTCACCCCAAATGCTGGTCACCAGCCTCTTGTGTCCTTCACCATCCCTGTGTCTTGTCTTGTATGTCCTGTCTATCTGCAATCGATTCCTCACCCACTGGACTGTCATCACCATCACTGTGCTGCCAAGTTGCATCCAAGATGTGCTGGACATTGGTATTTTAGCCATTGGAGTGGGGGCAGGAGGATCCAGTGGGGAAGGGCCTACCTAGCTGTGCTGTAGGGAAGAAAAAAAGAGAAGATAACGGTTTGGGTGAGAGAAAAAAGGGATAACATCAGTAACTTCATATGTGACATACAATGCATTTATACAATTATTTGACTCTATTCTGTTACCTTTACTTTTAAAACTACAAACACCTAACAGATGTATTTATTACTTTTAAGACTGCCCAGTTCATAACAGATGCACACTATAGTACAGATTGCAGCAAGCAATCCTTGATGTGTGCATATATTGCACATATGCATGTCCACATTATACTGATTACAATTTACTGCATGCCATTTGTGCTACTGGTATAAAGGTCTAAAATTACTTTGCAACACTGAAGAAAACGTAGCAGTATTGCATATTTTGGAAGTGTGGTTTTTGAACTCACAACCTCGGACTACTCTCTAATACTGTATTGTTGTTTTGTTATGCAGACTAATGCATGCATTGTTTCCTTTTATAGTTGAGAGAGGCATTCTCATTGTTATTTGAGAATCTGGAACTGTTGCTTTGTGCTACAGACTAAGGCATGCATACTTTCTTCTACAGTTGAGATGTGCATGCTCAATTTGATACAACTGTATTAAATACCAAATAAGCAGTCTTCAACTTTTAATGCTATAATAGCAGTACTGTTCTGATGAATACATGCCACATGCTTCTCGCATCCTTGTCAATCTTGTTGCATGGGTCCCCACATTCAAAGCATGTGAGCTCCATGGAAGCTGTGGAAAAAAAACAGAACAGAATACCATTATGAATACCAGTCTTGACTATATTCAGCTTTTAACTCTTACAAGTAGGCACTGTAAATTGATATTTACACATCTGTGGGGTGTCTCTGGTCCTAAATTCCTCCTTCTGAGGTCGTCGAAGTGGTGTAAACATTGTTCACCAGTGCGGGGGATACTTGAAGCACTGGTCAAAGCCAGGGCAAAACTATTCTATGCTTCAGATTTGTATTCTGAGCCTGAATAGTCCCTCTACAGTAACCGGGGCCCATGATGCTGAACTAGGAGTCCAAAAAACAATCTGGGCTTCTGGACACCGCCTCTGAGCTCGGAAGTCCGCTGCCTCACCAGAAACACCAGATATGACTACCATAGATCAAGCCCAATGTAGAATGAGTTTTTTCCACCAATTGTGCTTTATATCCTGATGTTTTGCCACCAATTCCTGTTATCATGCACTTACTGGGTGTATGCATAGTGTTTGGAAATGTTGAGCAATGCTTACCATCGCACAAACACTGTGTGCAGTTTCTCCCCTTCCAGTGTTTGCGCTACCCTGTGCATCTTACAAACAGTGGAAAAAATGTAAATGAAAACTAAAGAAAGGGAAAAGCAAATGCCATGCTGTCATACTATCCTTGGGCAGAATCAGTCCTATCTGTGTTGGAGCTGTCACCCTTTCAAATGAGGAACACCAGCCCTCATAATGTGGAACAAATGGGCAAAATGTGGAACCCATACTAATGGCATACTAACTTCTTAAAGTAGGATGGTTATATCATGGCTTAAATGTGCTGGTTTTACTTACATAAAAGATCTTAGGTGGTATTGCTCTCTGCGTTCGCTTGCAAACTTTTGCAGACAGCAACCATACATGGAAATGCTAACTGCATTCATATAAGAGGTTTTGTGGCCAGCAAGACTGCTGAGAGCCACAAAACCTTGCTTACGCAAACCATGCCTCATTAATATGCATGGTGCAATGTTGTATGATGAGCAACATTGTGCCTGTGGTAACACTCTGTGTAGGTTCTGCACAAAGCCTACACAAAATTTATTGAATACTGGCTAAGATCTATACAAAATTAGTTTCTGTTGCAAATTAGGGTGGCAAATTTAATAATATTTTTTGCTATCTTCAAAGTATTCATTCTCAAATTTAAAATTCTTTAACAAACGTGAAATTCAAATCTGTTGTAGTATCCAAAATAGTTTTCTTGACAAACTTGTCTTTCTGTGTAATATCTGTAAAAATACAAAAAAAACAGTATCAGTTTCTTTCAGTAACTTGTGCAGTTTTAATCAGCAGCTGATCTAGATATGTTTAGCTTTACTTGTTGCCATGACTTTAACAGTACTACTCTATAACCATATACGTTCTCCTGCCTGAAATAAACTCATATTATTAATAAATAGATTCCTGTAGACCTGAAACCAAAACTGATGATGTGCTATACTAAAATAGAAAAGCTATAACCTCATTACTGGATCAAACAGAAAACTAAAGTGGCCTGTCATTAACTCAGATGGAAGTAAAGCATTAAACTGACATTGTACTAATTCTTCAGTATTTTCTTGCATTTCCTATAATGTGTTTAATCAACATGATGTGTTGAATTTGCTGGTCCTGCATCTATAATTATTTTTATTTCATGACCCAGGCTATAATTTATACACAAAAGTTATTTCTGCACTCAGTGTGGTCCTTTCTCTGTACACTGCTTTAAAATGTTTCTGTTGTTATAGTTTGTCATTTAACTCTTTCAGTACGTCTGCATGCTACAAGGGTTTACCATTACTATCTACAAATTTCCTTGTAATCTAAATCTTCAGATAAATAGTAAGAATTGTTACTGAATACGACTTGTCACTGATATTTAACTGATCTTTTTCATATTATTTTACAGCATACAGTAATGCCTTCAGTTCTGCTTGCTACGCTGACATGCATCTTCTGATATGCTGTCTGTCTGTGTAAACTGCAAATCTTGCATGAAATGTATAACATCTTGAACCACTTGTGTATACACATTTGCTACTAGCTTTGAACTTAACTGACTCTGGAGCTTTACTTGTCTGTCCTTTATAAGTATGTAGAGTTTCCTCATACAGAAATCACACTGTATTCTTCTTTCCTTGCATGAACTGTTGACTGCACTGGCATATAATAATCATACTGCACTCTTTTAAAAATGTAACACTGACTTTAAATTCTGCATTCTGTAAAACATCATTTATTATTTTTAAATGTAATTCTTCTGTTTCTGTCTGTATCAGCATATTATTTATGCATTACAACACTTTATTACCATAATTTAAAGGTCTTAACATTCTTGACAATGCCTGATGAAACATAACAATAGCAGCTAATTCATTTGCCAGCTTCATAACTTTAAGCCATTTACTCTGTGGATTTAACCTCTCTGTCATTTCTGGTGTGCCTGGCATAATGTGTTACCTGACTGGTGTATTTATTTACTAATCTCAAATCTGGTAATAGCCTGTAATAGTCAGCATTTGTCCTTAGTTGGCATAAGGGTGGATTTGATGAAGACCTTTTTATTATGATACCATTTTTCCTCCCAGTCTGTAATACATTTACAAATGTCCTCTATTGCTTTTTGGGAGAATGGGATACTATTTCTGATAAGGTGGTAACCTATTTTTACTGTGCTGTGTCTGCACTTCAGCTGCTGAAACTAATCCAGAATCTGTCTCGTCTTTAACCTATGAATCTGTGTATTTTTGTAGTAATTGATCTTTTAAATCATGTGGATTATCTGCGCAATCTACTGTGCACAGTTTCTTACAAATTTCTTCTTTTTGCACTACTGCTCATAGTGTAGCATCTTTATTTCTTCCACAAAATGTTATTATTGAAATCCAAAAGAACACCTAATCCTGACAATAAATCTACACCCACTATGGTACTGTAGCACTGAGAATGCAACAAAAAATTCACTGTTACTTTTAGAGTAGGGGACTCTAAAGTATATGCCCTACTTAATGTTATTAATGTTTGGAAGAATACCTTGGTGAGGGGAGGAAGAGGGGAAAAAGTTAACTGTAAGTAAAACAAATTTTTTTTCTTAAAAATAATATTTTTATAGCACATGATTTTCTTTGCATGTTATAAAGTAAAGTTTTTTTTAGTTACTTTAAGTGTAATGGGGATACTAATGTAAACAGGTGCTCCTGTTTTTTTCTCCCTTCTCTCTCTTTTTTTCCTTGTTAAGTTTTAAGAAATGTAGGCACTATAATGTAAAAAAGAGGAAATGTCTGGTCAAAAGAGCATGGCAAAAGAAAAACTGATGAACATTTTCTCATTCTTGCATAGGAGAATAACCTGATTAAAGCCATTAGCTTGATCTAATAAATTTTAAGAGAAAGCAAGTAAATGAAAAAGAACATTGAATATTATAAAGCTTTTTTCTAGCAAATAAATGTATGCTTAGCACTAACTTTGTATATGGTCCTCACGTCTCCATGAAGCCAATCTGATAGAGAGAAATGGGTAAGAGATAATGTTTTCTGAAAGCATTCAAGTGTTTTCCCAGCTGGGAGAGCTATAAAGATAAGGCAAAACCAGACAGCACTTAGTAGAAGTACAGGCTATACCATGCATCTTAGCATGGATAACCTTTATTTTAGGTTAGCCCAAGTCTTTGAGTGTGGCTGTCAGCTTGGGACACATGTTCCTGTTAGGAAGGTAAAACTTCAATATTTGAAGATGTACATAGTTTTGTGTGTTAATATTAAGTTAATAGGTTTTGGGGGGTATTGGGGGTGTGTTTGTTTTTTTGTTCGAGGGCTTTCAATAATACAAAATGTTTTGTAAATTGTGACATAGGCTCAAATGGGTATAACAAGAAACGACTGTATAAAAGATCACCCTACCAAACAGCATATGCATGTAACACAAAGGCTGGAACTAGATAGTTAACAAAAAGCTGTTACACATAAAAGGTGAGAAGAATAACTTCTTTGACACAATGATGCTTTCTGTACTGTCTTTAAATGTCAATGGTCTCACAGATGAATAGAAAAGAATAAATAGGAGTGAGCTATATTAAAAATGTAGAATGCAAATATCTATGCTACAGAAGACACATTTGGAAAGAACTGAACATGTGAATTTGATAAAGAAAGATTTTCAGGAGGGTTACACAGAGGAATACCTGGGACAAAGGAAAAGAGCAGTACTTATATTAATTGCAGTGGAACTCCAATAGTGATAGGTAAAAAGATAATAACGGTAGCTTTGTAGTACTAAGAGGCTACTAGCAAGGGATGAGGATTACACTAGCATGTATTTATATTCCACCTAAAACTGCTATAATGAGGCCTAAGAAAATTCTGGGAGAAATGATCAGCTTTCAGTAAGGAATATTACTTATAGGTGGAGACTGGAATTTGATTTGCAGCAGGCAGTGAAGATGTGTCTGGGGGATCCAGAAGGGAAAATATAACAAAGGCGGGTAGATTTTTGAAGAACTTTATGAAAGTATTTGGCATGGAAGATGTGACTTCAATGCTAAGAGTTTGGAGTAGATTTACATATTACTCCCCAAGATAAAAAAACTGGGCTATGCTAGACAAAATTTACATTTCATAGGAACATGTCCATTTTATTGAAAATTTTGATGCGCATCTAGTAACTATTTCAAATTACTGCTTTCCCACCTATCTGTTGAAAAGATAAGAATTTAAGGAAAGGGGAAAAAAATTTAAGGAATGGATAGTGGAAATTATTTGGGAGTTATTAGAGAAGATAGAAATTTCTTGTGAATATATAGCTAGGGAGTGGGATAAAATTAAAGTGGAGTTTAAAAAATAGAGTGGAAAGAAAAGAAAGGGAGATATGGTTAAGAAGTAAGACTTATTTAGAGGGACTGACAAATGTTAAACCATTGCAGAATGGGGGAATCTCACAGAACAAGAAGAGGAATGACTGCAGAATGCTAAACAGAAAATAAGGGATTACCTTGGTAATATACATAAGTTTAGAAAGATCACTGTTAAGCAAAGACATGCATCTGGAGCATTTCTCCCCAGGCCTCTGCTGAAAATTGGCTACATTCCAAGTCGGACTTTCTCGGTTAACAAATGCTAAATAAATAAACAAATTCTTTTTTGATTACTGTGGAACACAAAAAGTTTTAGCACAACAATTCAGGCAACAGAAAGTAGAAAGGGCTGTTGCCAAGCTTAGGGAGCCTAGAACAAAGAAGATAAGAGATCCTGCAGAGGTATTACAAATATTTTGGAAATTCTATGAAAGTCTGTATAAAGCAGAGAAATACAGAAATCAAGAAAAGGTCAAAGTGGAAATGTTTATGGAAGAATTAAATATTCCAAGGTTGGAGGTAGATAAGTCTCAATTACTAACAGTTAGAAGAGGAGGAGATGAGATAAAACCAATCCACAGGAAAGTCCTCAGGAATAGATGGAATTCCTGAGGAAGTATGGAAGCTAGGAAGGAAAAAAACTGATAAAGATCTGGAAGGTTTTGTTTAACAGTATTTTAAGATGAGGAGAAGTATTCAACATCCTGAAAGAAAGGGCTGGTAGCTGTAATATCGAAAGAGGGTAAAGACCCATCAGATCCAGCTGCATACAGGCCCATTTCAATACTAAACCATGATTATAAAGTGTTTATGTCTAGAATAGCAAACGTGATGCCAAAATTGATAGATATGGACCTTGTGGAGGGGAGGCAAACATTTGACAACTTTAACAGAGCATTGATGATCCAGAGGAAAGCAGAATGCATCAAAACCCACCAGTAACAGTGGTATTTTTTACAGAGAAAGCATTTGACAGACTAAGCTGGGACTTTGTGAGCAGGGTAATGGAAGCATTTGTATTTCCTGATAAAATTATAAGGTTGATTAGGAGGATATATGAGGGATCGGAGGTGAAACTTAAAGTGGGTGGGTTCCTTTCTGATAATTTCTACTTGAGCAGAGGAACCAGGTAGGGGTGTCTTCTTTCCTGTTTATTTGCATTATATTTAGAACCATTGGCAAAAAAAAACAAGGGTCCAGAAAATGAAGGATATAATTGGTATGGTAGTCAAGAAAAGCTGGCTGTTTTTGCAGATGATATTATTTTATAACCTGATCAAACCAGAAGAGGACATTTCAGTGTTGTGGAGCATTTTGAGACAATTCCAAATTGTTTCAGGAAACAAAATTAACGAAGCTAAAACAAGGGCAATAGCTCTAAATTGTTTACCAACACAATAAATGATTTAGCAATATCCATATTTATGGGACATTATAAAATGAAGTACTTAGGAGCATGGATTAAAAATGATTCCAATGTGGCAGCTAAGGATATGTGGGAAGAGGCGAAACAAAAGATAATACAAAAACTGAGAAACTAGAAGTTCTGTTATATGGACATGGATAGTAAGATAAAAGCAGTTCAAATGTTTTAGTCTATTTAGTCTTATGCATAGGTCAGGCATATGTTTATCAACCAAAAGAAAAGTTGTGGATAGCAATTAATAAAGATTTGAAGGATTTTATCTTGGAGGGGAAGACAGCAAGAGTTAATGGGATAAGCTGATTCTTCCAATAGAACAAGTTGGATTGGGATTACCCAATTTGAAGGGCTATTTCAGAGCTACACAGCTAAGGCTCCTGTACATAAAACAAGCAGAAACCTATAATTCAAAACAGAAAGGGATGATGATGAAAATGGGGGTAAGCTCAAGAAACAAGGAGAGACTTGAGTTGATAGACTTTAAAGATTCCCTGAAGAGTGCTCTGTCAGAGATGCTTAGTGTGCAAGTTGGAGTGACTAGGGAAATTATTTTTTTGAGATATGATCCAAACTTGGAATTGCCAAGACATAGTAAGACCTTGCTGAGTCTAATTATAATGTCTGACAAAAAAGCAATTGCTAGACAATGGAAATCAAAGTCTAAATCAACTTTACTAGAAGTAGTGAAGATAGTAACAGAGTTAAAAAAAACTGGAACTGGGATCTTTAGAAAAGGGTAGGAGCAAATTACATAGGAAAAATGGGAACTGTGGGATTAATACATGCAGAGGACGAACAAGGTTTAAAAAAGGCAGGAGTTGAATGAGCTATGTAATGGTTGAGTAACAATGATGATGTATAATGTTTGCAGTTACAGTTGTGTAGCACGGTTTGGAATGTATAATGTTTGCAACTGAGATTGTGTCGCTATGGTTTATTGTCATTTATATAACTGTAACATGGCCTATGTCATACATGATAATTTAATAAAGATGTTTCTTGTTTAAAAAAAAGAATGTTACAGAAAAAAAGAAACAAGGAGAGACTGGGATTTTGGATGCATATCTTTAAGTAGAATAATACTCATTTAGTAGCAGAAAGTACAGAAAATGGCCACCATTATTCCCTTGCACAAAGGCGGTCCTTCCACAGACTCCAAAAATTATAGACCTATTAGTCTGACTAGCCTTATCTGCAAGGCCATGGAGTGAATCATCATGAACCATATCAACAAAATATAGGTAATCTCCAAACACTTGACTGTACTCAGTTTGGATTTGTCAAAGGGAAATCATACCTGTTAAACCTGTTGGACTTCTTTGAGACAGTCACCAAGGCCCTGGATGAGGGAAAATATCTGCAGACAACCTATCTAGACTTGGACAAGGCTTTTGACACCATCTCTCACTCAGGCATCATTGACAAACCAGTTAGGTATCAACTCTTATATCATTAGATGGGTGGCTAACTGGCTCACTGATGGAATACATATAGTCAAAATATGGGAATCCACCTCCAACAGCAGACCTGTACCAGTGGTGTTCTACAGGAATCAGTCCTGGGACCTCTACTGTTTGGAATCTATTTCTTCGAAGTACAAGCAAAAACTAAAGGTCTGTGGCTGACAAAGTTTGCTCATGATTACAAACTGGGATCGGTCATAGAATCTACAGATGATGTCAACATCCAGCAAGAGAGTCTTACACAAACAAATGATTGGTGCCAAAGTCATGGCCTTAAATTCAATGCAAAAAAATGTATTATCATTCCTTTTGGTAAGAACGATGTTCCTGCTAACTTACATACGCACTCAGTGGTGAGAGACCTGGGCACACAGGTAGACAACAATCTTACCTTTGATCACCATGTCTCCACAGTGGTAAGAAGGGCATTCTATATTGCTCATCTCATAAGTAAGGACATTGCCTCCAGGAAAAAGGAAGTTATAACCTCCATGTACTCTTCCCTCATCAGGCCAATAATTGAGTACAACTTCCCTTTTGGTATGTACATTTCCAAGCACCTGCAACAATTGGAGAAACCACTAAGGTTCCTCACAAGGAAAATTCAAGATCTTCAGAATTTGTCCTATGTGCATCATCTGAAATCACTGTCACTTTATTCTGTTTCATACAGACTACTCAGAAGTGATCTCTGCCTTGCATATAAGGCAATCTCTGACCCTGCTTTATTGGAAGTTCTGCATATCTGCAAGTCAAATGGTACACAGGTTACTTGCTCTAAAGAGATTAATGGAACCTGCTGGAGGGACAGATTTGTCTCCCAGAGGTTACCACACCTTTGGATCAGAGTCCCATTTCATGTCAAACAGAGCACCTCATTGGCCCTCTTCAAATGCAATCTGGATGATTGGATGGGTAACCATAAATTCACCCCAGGGTTTCCACCTGTGTTCCTCTTGGACATGGGCATTAGGTGCTGATCGTGGAAATAAGGGTAGACCTTGGCCAGGCTTGTAAGGGCCCTAGGGCCATTAATCTAGTAACTCTGTATGATCCTATGATCCTAAGAACTAAGCCAACACAGGAATAGAGAAAGGAGATTCTGCCATTAAGGATGACTGCAATTAGGGCTACAGACAATAGGCAAGAGAGGTCTGGAATTTATTGGAGAACATTGGCAAAGGAACCAACGTATTGGGAGGAAATAACTAGAGAGAGAAAGGTGAGATAATGGGAAGATGCCAAGAATTTATTTGGACTGCATGTTACCTTCCCTATCAGAGATTGTTATCAGAGTATAGGCAAAGAGAAAGAAATAGGTGGGTCCTAAATGAAAGACCAGCACTGGTAGAGTTTTTTAAACACCTTTATTGAACTATCACTTGTGACATAAGCAAATTTTCATTTATACAAAAGTAATTAAACTGTATTAAATTAAGATTAACAATCATTATACTTCACATATATTGCTATGTATCATATAACCTAAGCAACAGTAGATAAATTATTCAATTCCTGCCCCCTTTTTTAAAAAAGAAACGTCTTTATTAAACCATCACATACAACATAAGCAGTCATACATTTATATAAATGAAAATGACCCACACCGACACAATCCTAGTTGAAAGCATTTTACATCACAAATCACACTGATATACTCCCAGTTGCAAACATTATGCATCACTTATAATCTACCCAATCATTTCAGTTAAACATTACATAGCTCATTTAAGTCCTGCCTTTTTTTAAACCTCATTCCTTCCCTGTATATATTGTTCCCGAAATTCACATTTTTCTTATGTAGTTTGCTCTTACCTTTTCTAAAGATCTCAATTCCAGTTGTTTTATCTCTGTTAATATATTCACTACTTCTAATATAGCTGATTTAGATTCTGATTTCCATTTTCTAGTAATTGTTTTTTGGCAGCCGCCATAATGAGACACACCAAGGCATTACCTTGTCTAGGCAATTCTGAATCTGTATCATAGCTCAGAAAAATCATCTCCCTCATTACGCCAATCTGCCCAACCAGCATCTCCAACAGTGCATCCTGCAGGGAATCCTTAAACTCCACCAACCCACTGCACTCCCAGAAAATATGTTCCCAAGTACCTTTTTCTTTCCTGTCATACCTCCAATATTTGCTGTCTACCTGAGGAAAAGTTCTCTGGAGTCTACTTGAGGTATAAAAATATCTATGTAAACATTTCCAATAAAAATCCTAAATCTTCTACATTTTGTTGCATATTTGGGAGACATCCTTATATCCTCTCATTGTTTTTATGTGAATTGCTTATCCAATCTTTCTTCCCAATCCTTTCTAATCTCTTCTGATTGAGTCTTATAGTTATCATGAAATATTTTGTATGTTCTACTAAGTGTTCCTTTCTTAATGGCAGCTTCTGTTCTAGAGTCTACTAAAAACTCTTCAAGTGCTGGTCTTTCATTTAGGACCCCCTATGTCTTTCTCTTTGCCTATATTCTGATAGCAATCATTGATAAGGAAGGCAATCTCTAACATGCAGTCCAAATAAGTTCTTGTCTCTTCCCATTCTATTACCTTTCCCTCTCTAGTTATTTGCTCCCAATACCTTGGTTCCTTTGCCAGTTTTCTCCAATAAATTCCAGCCCCCTCTTGCCTATTGTCTGTATCCCTAATTGCAGTCATCCCTATCAGCAAAATCTCCTTTCTCCATTCCCATGTTGGCTTAGTTCTTGGAATACTTCATGCTACTTTATGAATACATTATTCTTTCTGGTTATTGTTATTCTCCTTAAGGATCTGCATCCAAAATCCCAGTCTCTCCTGGTTTCTTGAGCTTCCCCCATATTTCATCATCATCCTTTTCCACTCTGAATTATAGGTTTCTGCTTGTGTTATGTATAGGAGCCTTAACTGTGTAGCTCGGAAATACCTCTACAAATCTCGCAATCCCAAATTGCCTTGTTCTATTCAAAGAATCAGCAATTCCCACTTGATGCTTGCCATCTTCCGTTCCCAGATAAAATTCTTCAGCTCTTGATTAATTGCTGTCCACAATTTCTCCTCTGGTTGATAAAAATGTGCCTGATGTGTATATAAAACTAAAGGGACTAAAACATTTTGACTGCTTGTATGTCACTATTCATATACATATAACAGAACTTCCAGTTTCGGAGATTTTGTATTATCTTTTGTTTATCTTCCCACATATCCTTAGCTGCCACACCAGAATCATTTCTAATCCATACTCCTAAGTACTTCATGTTATCATTCCCCCATGTATATGGATATTGTTGAACAAATTCATCTATGGGTACATAATTTACAGCTATTGCCTTTGTTTTAGCTTCATTCATTTTATATCCTGAAAAGATTTGAAACTACCTCAAAATGTTCCACAACACTGAAATGTCCTTTTTCTGGTTTTATGAGGTATAAAATAATATAATCTGCAAATACAGCCAGCTTTTCTTAACTACCATATGAATTATATCCTTGAAATATAATGCAAATAAAGGGGAAAGAGGACACCGCTACCTGGTCCGTCTGCTCAAACAGAAATTATCAGAGAGGAACCCATCCACTTTAATTTTCACCTCTGATCCCAGATATATCCTCCTGATCAACCTTATAAGTTTATCCGGGAATGCAAATGCTTCCATTGCCCTGCTGATAAACTCTCAGCTTACTCTGTCAAATTCTTTCTCTGCATCAAGACCCATAAACAACAGTGGTATTTTCTTACATTCTGCTTCCCTCTGGATCATCAGTGTTCTGTTAATGTTGCCAAATGTTTGCCTCACCTCCACAAAACCACATTGATACATATCCATCAATTTTGGCATCACCTTTGCCATTCTTGTAGCCATTGTAGACATAAAGGTCAAACTCATTTTTTGTTTTGTATCTTAGATGTTCTTTTTTTTTTTAAAACACCTTTATTGAATTATCACTTGTGA
The DNA here is from genome assembly GCF_019279795.1 of Protopterus annectens. Lineage (NCBI taxonomy): Eukaryota > Metazoa > Chordata > Ceratodontiformes > Protopteridae > Protopterus > Protopterus annectens. The sequence continues at coordinate 829,474,883 of NC_056744.1, forward strand.
CATAGGCAAATTTACATTTATATAAAAGTAATCAAACTGTTCACCTTTACAAATATTATACTTCACATATATTGCTATATATCATATATCCTAAGCAACATTACATAAATTATTCAATTCCTGCCTTTTTTAAACAAGAAACGTCTTTATTAAACCATCACTTACGACATAAGCAGTCATGCATTTATATAAATGAAAACAAACCACACCAACACTATGGTAATTGCAAGCATTTATCATCACAAACCATATTGACACACTCCCAGTTGCAAACATTATATATCACTTAGAATCTACCCAATCATTTTCAAACATCACATAGCTTATTTAAGTCCTGCCTTATTTTAAACCTCATTTCTCCCCGTATGTATTTGTCACACAATTCCCATTTTCCTGTGTAGTTTGCTCCCACCCTTTCCAAAGATCTTAATTCCACTTGATTTATCTCTGTTACTCTATTTACTACTTCTAGTATAGTTGGTTTAGATTCTGGTGTCAATTTTCTAGTAATTGCTTTTTTGGCAACCACCATAATTAGACACAGCAAGGTCTTGCCATGTCTAGGCAATTCCAATTCTGTATCATAGCTCAGAAAAATCATCTCCCTCGTCACACCAATCTGCCCACCCAGCATCTCCAACAGTGTATCCCACAGGGAATCCTTAAACATTGCAAATTTACTGCACTACCAGAAAATATGTTCCCAATTGCCTCTTTCTTCCCCATCACACCTCCAACATTTGATGTCTACCTAACGAAAAATTCTCTGGATAGGGTATACAAATATCTATGTAAACACTTCCAAGCAAAAATCCTAAATCTTCTAGATTTTGTTGCATATTTGGGAGGCATGCATATATCTGCCCATTGTTTCTTTGTGAATTGCTTAGCCAATCTCTCTTCCCAGTCCTTTCTAACCTCCTCTGATTGATTCTTATAATTATTATGCAATATTTTATATGCTCTACTAATTATTCTTTTTTAATGGCAGCTTCTGTTCCAGATTCTACTAAAAACTCTACCAGTGCTGGTCTTTTATTTAGGACTCCCATATTTCTTTCTTTTTGCCTATACTATGATATCAATCCTTGATGGGGAAGGTGATCTGTAACCTGCAGTCCAAATAAATTCTTGAGGTCTTCACATTCTGTCTTCTTCCCCCCTTTAGTTATTTGCCTTTGCCAGTTTTCTCCAATACATTTCAGCCCTCTCTTGCCTATGTTCTATAACCCTAATTGCAGTCATTCTATCATTGGCAGAATCTCCTTTATCCATTCACATGTTGGCTTATTTCTTAGGCTACTTTCCGCTACTTTATAGATATAATATTCTGTATGATTATTGTTATTCTCCTTAAAGATCTGCATCCAAAATCCCAGTCTCTCCTTATTTCTTGAGCCCCCCCCCCCATTTCATTATCATCTCTTTATACTTTGCATTCTATTTTTCTGCTTGTGCTATGTATGGGAGCCTTAACTGTGTAGCTCTGAAATACTCCTTCAAATTGGATAATCCCAATCCTTTTTTTTCTACTGGAAGAATCAGCTTATCACATTTGACTGTTGCCATCTTCCCGTCCCAGATAAAGACATTCAGCTCTTTATTAATTGCTATCCACAACTTCTCCTTTGGTTGATAAAAATATACCTGACCTGTGTATAAGACTAATGGGACTAAACCCATTTTAACTGCTTGCATCTTAATATCCATATTCATATAACAAAGCTTCAATTTTCTCAGTTTTTGTAATATCTTTTATTTAGTCTCTTCTCACATATCCTTAGCTGCCACACTAGAATAATTTGAATCCATACTCTTAAATACTTTATTCTATCATGTTCCCATAAATATGGATATTGATGAACCAATTCATATGTGGGTACATAATTTACTGCTATTGCCTATGTTTTAGCTTCATTAATTTCATATCCCAAAAAGATTTGAAACTATCTCAAAATGTTTCACAACACTGTAATGTCTCTTTCTGGTTTTGTGAAGTATAAAATTGCATCATCTGCAAATAGAGCAAACTTTTTTTGCTACCATACCAGTTATTTCCTTGAATTTCTGAGTCCCTTATTTTCTTTACCAGTGGTTCTAAATATAATGCAAATAACAAAGGAGAAAGAGAACACCCCTGACGGGTTCCTTTACTCAAGCAGAAATTATCAGGAGGACCCCACCCACTTTAATTTTTGCCTCTGATCCCTCAAATATCCTCCTGATCAACTTTATAATGTTTTCAGGAAATCCAAATGCTTCCATTGCCCAGCTCATAAAGTCCCAGCTTACTCTGTCAAATGCTTTATCTGCATCAAGACCCACCAATAACAATGGTATTTTCTTACATTCTGCTTCCCTCTGAATCATCAATGTTCTGTTAATTTTGTCAAGTGTTTACCTTCCCTCTACAAAACCACACCGATCAATATCTATCGGTTTTGGCATTACTTTTGCCGTTCTTTTAGCCATTGTAGACATGAACACTTGATAGTCATGGTTTAGTATTGAAATGAGCCTATATGAAGCTGGATCTGATGGATCTTTACCCTCTTTAGGTATTACAGCTACCACTGCTTTCTTCCAGGATGTTGGTACTTCTCCTCCTCTTAAAATACTGTTAAAACCTTCCAGATCTTTATCAGTTATTTCCCCTCCTAGCTTACAAAGTTCCATAGGAATACAATCTATTCCTGGGGACTTTCCTGTAGATTGGGTATACATCACAATTTTTATCTCGTCTCCTCCTCTCCTAACTGTTAATAATTGAGCCTCGTCTACCTCTAACCTTAGCATGTTTACTTCTTCCATAAAATTTCCATTTGTATCTTTTCTTGATTTCCATATTTCTCTGCTTTAAAAGACGTTGATAGAATTTCCAAAATATTTGTAATACCTCTACAGGATCTTTTGCAACCTTCCTTGTTATAGGCTCTGTAAGCTTGATGACAGCCTTTCTACTTTCTCTTGCCTAAATTGTTGTACTAACAGTTTTTGTGTTCTAGTGTTATTAAAAATCAGTTGCTTAACAGCAACCTTTCTAAACTTGTGTATATTATCGAGGTAATGCCTTATTTTCTGCTTAGCATTCTACAGTTGATCCTCTTCTTGTTCTGTGAGATTCCCCTTATTCTACAATGCTGTAACATTTGTCAGTCCCTATAAATAATTCTTGTTACTTCTTTACCATAGCTCCCTTTCTTTTATTTCCACCCTGTTTTTAAACTCCACCCTAATTTTATCCCAATCCCTAGTTATATTTTCAGAAGTAATTTCTATCTTCTCAAATAGCTCCTGAATAATCTCCACTACCCATTCCTTAAATTCCTCTCTTTTCAACAGATAGGTGAGAAAGTGCCAGTGTCTCATTTTTATTTCATTACCTTGTGTTTTTTTATTTTAGTTATTATTGGCCCATGATCTAAAATAGTTACTGGATGCATATCGAGACCTTCAATTAAATTTACATGTTCCTGTGAAATTTAAATTCTGTCTAGCCTAGCTCCATTTGTATATCTTGCGGGATAATATATAAATTCACTCTAAACTTCTGTTACTGAATTTACATCTACCATGCCAAATATTTCCATACATTTCTTCAAAAATCTACCCTCCTTTGTCATACTTTCCTTTCTGAGCCGGGCCCTGAGACACATCTTCACTGCTGCAAATCAAATTCTAATCCCCACCTATAAGTAATATTCCTTGCTGAAAACTGAATATTTCTCTCAGAATTTTCTTAAGCTCCATTATAGCAGTTTTAGGTGGAATATAAAAACATGCCAGTGTAATGCTCCTCCCTTGCCAGTAGCCTCTTAGCACTGCAAATCTGCAATTATTATCTTTTTTATCCTCTTTTATCACTATTGAAGCTCCTCTTGCAATCAATATAAGTACTCCTCTTTTCCTTTGTCCCAGAAATTCCACTGAATAATCATCATGAAAACCTTTCTTTATCAAAATGACATGTTCAGTTGTTTCCAAGTATGTCTTCTGTAACATAGCTATTTCCACTCTACATCTTTTAAATATAGTTCAGTATTTTTTTAATCTGTGAGACCATTGACATTTAAAGACATTACAGAAATCATCATTGTATTAAAAAGTTATTATTCCTACCTTTTACGTATAAGACCTTTTTTGTTAATGTCTAGCTACAGCTTTTGTGTTACATGCACACAATGTTTGGCAGGTTGAACTTTTATTTAGTTGTTTCTTATCATATCCATTTGAGCCTATGTCACATCTTACAAAACTTTTTGCTTTATTGAAAGCCCTCAAAAAAACAAAACAAAAAAACAAACCCAATACCCCCCTAAAACCTATTAATTTAACACTAACATACAAAACTACATACATCTTCAAATACTGAAGTTTTACCCTCCTAATAGGAACAAATGTCCCAAACTGACAGACTTGAGTTAACATAAAAGAAGGGCTATCCATGCTAAGATGTATGGTGCAACCTGTGCTTCTACTAAGTGCTAACTGGTTTTGTCTTATCACTATAGCTCTCCCAGCTAGGAAAAAACCCATGAATGCTTTCAGAGAACAGTATCTCCTAGCCAGTTTCTCTTTTCTTTTTTTCCCCAGCCAATCACTTTCCACCAGACTGTAACCAATTCACCTTTATCAGATTGTCTACATGGAGACATGAGAACCAGACAATAAATTTCTCATTATCAGATTGTCTCCATGGAGGCACGAGGGCCAGATACAGAATTGCTATTAAGCATACATTCATTAGCTAGAAACAAGCCTCATAATATTCAATATTATTTTTATTTTCTTGCTTTCTCTTAAAACACGTTTCTAAATCAATCTAAGATCCTTAATCCAGTCATTCCCCCATGCAAGAATGAGAAAAAGCACATTAATTTTTCTTTTGCCATACTCTTTTAACCAGGCTTTTTTTACATTGCAGTGCCTACATTTCTTAAAACTGAACAAGAAGAAAGAAATGAAAAAGAAGAAGAACAGCACCTATTTACAATTCCCATTACACTTAAAAATAACTGAGAACACTTTACTTTATAGCATGCAAAGAAAACCATACACCACAAAAATAATACTATTAAGAAAAAATTGTTTTCTTTACTTACAGTTAACTTTCTCCTCCTCTCTTCCCTTCCGCAAACCATTTTTCCGAACATTAATGACATGAAGTAGGGCATATACTTTTGAGTCCCCCAGAAGTCTAACAAATTCTGAAAAAGTCCAATATTTCCAGATTTTCTTGTTCTGTCATATTTCAAAAATATAATTATTGCATTGTAATTCCACATTAATTACTGGTTTTATTAAAACTGTTCATCTCTATCTCCCAAATCCTGTCTTTGCTTAATTTCCAATGTGCTCTTGATTATTTTAGTCAAATCCAGTGCTCCCTTCCTTCTTGCCAACATTTTTCATTGAAACTGTAGAAAATGTTTCACAGGTACAGTCTCTCTGTGTTCTTTATTATCAGAATAACAAGAAGCAGAATGTCTTTCTATTTCTCAGTTCACTTCACTTTTTGTTGGACAAACTTTTGTATTTCCTCCTTAGCATGTACTTCATCAAAAATGATTTTGTCCCAGGAAAGAATACTTTGAAGACAGCTGGGTACAGCAGTTTGAATCTCACACCTGTGTCTTGACATTCCCTGAATAATGGAATAAATTTACTCCTCTTCTGCCTGGTGTACAATGAGTAATCATTCTTCACAAATAATCTGCTGTCTCCCACTTTTAGTATTTTGTCCTGCCACAGTTTTGTTAGAATCAACTCCTCTGCTAGTAGGAGTGCTTCCTTACTATTAAAGGTCTAGGTTCCTTTCTCATAGGCAAAAAAACAAACAAGAAGTATAGGTGAAACACAAATGGAAAGCCCAAGGAAACAAACTGCTGTAGATAAAAGCCACAAGAACTTTAATCCAGAAGCCTTTTAAAATAAAATGTGTTTAAAACAATAAAAGATAAGTGATTTCATTCAAAAAATACATGAACTTTATCAGATAACAGTGCTGGAAGTATGCAGTCATTTTAACGTTTTTGTGTTCACTCACATGACCACCAAGCCCCCAAGAACTGAAACATCATCTTAAAGGAGCCACTGAAAAGAAATTCACAGTGCATAGTCCTAAGAAAGTGCTATTTACAAAACATTGCAGCAAAGAATAAAATATAGAAAGTAATAAATATATTGTAAATATATTTGTAAATATATTTATTATAAAAATATTGTAAATAGTATTGACTCAGTGCTATGCACAGTGAATTTCTTTTCAATGGCTCCTTTAAGATGATGTTTCATTTCCTGGGGGCTTGGCAGTCATGTGATTGAACACAAAAACTTTAAAATGAGTGTGGACTTCCAGCATTGTTATCTGATGAAGTTCATGTATTGTTTTAATTAAAGGACTTATCCTTCATTGTTTTTGAATAAGGTTTTATTTTAAAAGGCTTCTGGATTAAAGTTCTTGTGGATTTTATCTACAGCAGCTTGTTTCCTTGGGCTTTCCATTTGCTTTCTCATAGCCAGTTTTGGAGCATACACGTGATTTGCCCTTTCAATAACTCCTGCTGTGAAATACTAGTCCAGTTGATTATTTGTGATTTCATAAAATTAATCCAGTCTGCTTCTTTCAGCTTTTCTGGTATAGCTTAAAATCTCAGGTTTTCCCTACATGCTCTGTCCTCTAATTCTATTAATTTTTGAAACATCTCTTCATGAGAAGTCTCATATCCAGCCAGCCTTTTCTTCATTTCTACCTCTGATTTTTGTAGCTTTACCACCTCATCTGAATATCTTCTTAAAGCTTCTTCCATTTTTTTCTAGCCTTTTGTTGTTTGTGTTGATATACTCCATCATTGTTTCATTTATTTTACCAAGGCCTGTATGCAGTTATTTTATATCTTCCTGTAGGTTACTGGAAGTCATGTCTGGAGGTTGCATTGTTTTTTGGTGAACAGCTGCAGATCTTTCCTCAGTCAGTGTTTCTTCCTCACTTTTTGTAGCTGCTTTTTTCCAGGTGCTCTGTATTTCTTTCTTTTTTAGGCATCCAGGCAGCACAGTTACTAGCCAGTTACTGAAATTTACCCATAAACATAAAAGTCTACTGGCTATTTCTATTTTCACAATGGGAGAGCCAGAGTTAAGCTGTTACTCAGTGTGCAACCATCTTGGAAGTCCCCAATGTCAAACTCATTTATGATGCAAAAGATGCTAAGGAAGAAATAAAAAAGTTTATCAGTCAAAAAAAGTGAGCTATTAAACAGAAAGGAATTCTGCTTCTTATTCTTCTAATAAAGCCCATAGAGAGACTATGCCAGTAAAATCTTTTCCAATAGTCCAATGGAAATAATTGAGAGACAGATAAAATCTCAGGAGTTGACTAGAAGAACCAGAAATACATTAGAAATTAACTAGAGACTGGAGTTGGGGGATGAAGATAAATGGGAAGAAAACCAGGAACTTGGAAATTAATGAATAAATGTAAGATTACAAGCATCAGTCACATTTGTGAAATATGGTGGAACAAGAAAACCTGGAAATATTGAACTTGTTTGACTTTGTTAAACTTGTAGGAGACTCCAAACCATATGCCTTAGTTCATGTTATTAATGTTTGGAAGTACATTAAGGAGAGAGCAAGAGGAAGGAAAGAGACAAATGTAAGGAAAGCAGTTTTTGCTGTTAACAGTGTTTTTATAAAACATGACATATACTGCATGTTATATAGAAAGCATGTTCAGTTATTTTTTGTTTATAGGGATACCAAAGTAAAGAGGTGCACTTTTTCCTCCTCCTTTCTTTTTTTTTTCTTGTTAAGTTTTAAGAAATGTAATCAGTGCAATGTAAAAAGAGAAGAAAGCCTGTACATGTTTAAGATAATTGGCTGTAATCTTGGGTTGCTGGGGTGAAGGACAGGTTGTAAAAGTATACAAAGCATAATATAAGTACAACTGATATACATTTTCTTTTATTCATATAGAGGAATGACTGGACTAAGCCCCTTGGTTTGATCTAATCAAAAGTTTTAAATGTAAGCAAGTAAATAAAAGAACAATGAATGTAATGAAAAGTTTTCCTTTAGCAAATAAATGTTCACAGTACAACATGAGAAGATTGTAGCTGAAGGTAACTGTATATCTGGTTCTCATGTTTCTATAGAGACAGGCAATAAAACAGAATTCCTTTTTCAATGGTTAAAATATAAAGTTTTCTGAAACCATTCAAGTTTTTTTTCTACATCTGAGAGAGAAATAAAGCTAAGGCAACAACACACAGCACTTAGTGTAAGCAGAAGCACATGCTGTACCATGCATCTTAGCATGGATAACCTTCATTGTAGGTCAATTAAAACCTGTGAATGTAGCTGTCAACCTAAGACAATTCTTTCTATTAGGAGAGATAAACTTCATTATTTGGAGTTCTACACAGTTTTCGTGTTTGTGTTAAGTTAATAGGTTATGGTGGTGTACTGTGTTTTTTTCTGAGGGTTTTCATTAAAACAAAATTCTTGTAAGATGAGACATAGGTTTAAACGGATATGACAAGAAACAACTGTACAGAAAATTAACCTGCCAAACATTAGTGTATGCATGTAACACAAAAGCTGAAACTAGACATTTTAAAAAGCCATTATGCATCACAGGTGGGAATAACTTCTTATCATAATGATAACACTTACCATATTATCTTTGAATGTGAATGGTCTCACAGATATATACAAAAAAGAAACAGTAGTAAACTATATTAAGAAATTCTGAGTGCAAATAGCTAGACTACAGGAGACACATTTGGAAAGAACTGAGCATGTGAATTTCATAAAGAAAGGACTTCAGGATGGTTATTCAGTGGAATATCTGGGAGAAAGGAAAAGGAATGTGATTATATTAATTGATAGAGTTGCTCTAATAGTTATAGAAGAGGTAAAAAACATAATAATGGTAGATATGTAGTAGTAAGATGCTACTAGCAAGGGAGGAAGATTACACTGATATGTATTTATATTATACCTAAAACTGCTACAATGGAGCTTAAGAAAATTCTGAGAGAAATAGGCAGCTTTCAGCAGAGATCATTACTTACAGGTGCTTCCCCACCTATCTGTTAAACAGAGAGGAATTTAAGGAATGAGTAGTGGAAATCATTTGGGAGTTATTAGAGAAGATAAACTTTCTTCAGAAAATATAGCTAGGGAGTTGGCTAAATTGAAGGTGAAGTTTAAAAACAAGGTAGAAATAAAACAGGCAGAAACATGGATAAGAATTAACAAGAATTATTAAGAGGGTCTAACAGGTTAAAGTATTGCAGAATAGGGGGGATCTCACAGAACAAGAAGTGGTGCAACTACAGAGCGTTAAAGTAAATATAAAGGACTACCTGGATAATGTGCATGGGTTTAGAAAGATTCCTGTTAAGAAAATGTATTTTGATATCTCCAGAACAAAAAAGCTTTTAGCACAATGACTTAGGCAACAGAAAGAAAAAAAAAGTTGTTGCCAAACCTAGGGAGCCTATAACAAGTCAAATAACCTGAGATCCTGTAGCGGTATTAGAAATATTTCAGAAATTTTATGTAAATCTGTATAAAGCAGAGAAATGATGAAATCCAAAAGTACAAATGGAAATGATTATGGAAGAATTAAATATGCAGAGGTCAGAGGTTGATGAGACTCAATTATTAACAGTTTGGATAGGAGGAGATAAGATAAAAATGGTGATGTATAACCAATATACAGGAAAGTATCCAGGAATAGATGGTATTTCTGTGGAAGTTTGGAAGTAAGGAAGGATAAAAATAATGAAGATCTGGAAAATTTTGTTTAAAAGTATTTTAAAAGTAGGAAAAGCACTAACATCCTGGAAGAAAGCTGTGGTGGCTGTAATACCTACATGTAGTAAATACTTATCAGAGCCAGCTTCATATAGGTCCATTTCAATACTAAACCATGATTATAAAGTATTTATGTCTCTAATGGCTAAAAGAATGGCAAAGGGATGCCAAACCTGATAAATATGGATTAATGTGATTTGTGGAGGGGAGGTACACATGTGACAGCATTAATAGAAAAATGATCTAGAGAGAAGCAGAATGTAGGAAAATACCACTGTTGTTGGTGGGCCTTGATGCATGGAAAGCATCCAACAGAGTAAGCTGGGATTTTATGAGTAGGGCAATGGAAGCATTTGCATTTCCTGCCACAATAATAAGGTTAATTAGGAGGGTATTTGAAGAAGCAGAGGTGAAAACTAAAATGTGGGGTGATGTTCATTGTGCATACAGCTGCAGTCATTACAGATGGGTTATCCTGCCCTGAGGCGGGTCCTCGGTCGGCTGAATTCCAAAGTCTAGGTCTGGCGTCGGTTGTCATCGCTTCTTCCCTGACGTCAGTGTGGCAGGGGTATAAAAGAGGCAGCCAACGCCATTTTCTTCAGTCTTTCTTGCCGCGCGGTGCCCGAAGCAGAAGCAGTTCGCAAGTGCCAGTCGGCCAGCTCCTGAGATTTACGAAAGTATTTCAGCTGAAGTCTTCTTTAAAGCTAAGTACCCCATTGGGGAAACTTTTCTTGCCTCAGACCGATGTCAGACAAAGTTAATAATTGCATTTATTGTGGGAAGCAAATACCGCATAAGGATTTCCACTCTTTCTGTATACCTTGCTTAGGCCCAGACCACGACGTCTCGGCCTGCCGTTTTTGTGCTCGGTTCAACAAGTGCACTATTAAGCACCGGGCGGAGTTTGCCCAACATTATTTTGGCAAAAAATTTAATTACATCATGTCGTCGGATACTCCGACACCAGTTTTAGGCAAAAGACGCAAAGATAAGGACCGACATCCGAGGTCCGCACCGAGTACTGAGACCACGCTTAGGCCGACTACCAGTTCTCCAGTTCTTAGCGAGGCACCTACGCAGCCCCTGACTACTGATGAATCTATTTTACTTCAGTACCCGAGGTCGCAGGATCCTCAGTCTCCATTCCTACTACAGATGCCGACGCCACTCTTGGCAGGGAAACTCAAAATTTAGTCAGGCCTGCCATTTCTGAAGGCGTCTTCAGGCCTTCCACCTTCTCTATTAAATCCTTCACTAAATCTAAAGCAGCCATGAAAACTAAAAAACAGGGTCCTCAGACCTCCTCTCAAGGCCCCATGCCTAAAAAACAGATGCTTAAAATGGCTGAGGATTTGATAACCCTCATCAGGGGTTCCCAACTCCCCTCTGACAAAAGACCCAGATTGGAGGAAGACTACCCTTCCTCAGACCAGGCTTCTATTACCTCAGAACATTCTGAGGACCAGGATTATGCCTATTCTCCTTTCGAAGACTCTGATGCTGAGGAGTCTATTCCCTCAGTCTCCCCCCCTGAGGACTACTCTTTTGGGAAAACCCTGCATACTTTGAGAGAACACTTTCACTGGGAAGGTCAAGATTACTCAGATTCCAAGAAAAGGCTCAGGGAATTTCTACTGCTCCCCCAGCATAGGCCCCTGGCTATCCCTTCTGTTTTAGATATTTTGGATGATGTGTACGCAGAAGCCATCCTTAATCCAGATTCTTTACCTCCAGCCCCTGTTAAACCAGACAGGTATTACCGGGTCCCTGATTCTCACCAGTTCCTTTATAAAAGCCATACTGCTGACCCAGAAACTGTTTCACAGGGTCCCAAGGGAATAAAGGCCTCTACTGCTAAAAACCCTTTACCTTCAGAGAGAGATTCCAGAGCATTAGAAAGGTGGGGGAAAAAGGTGTATACATCTGCCACTTTAACCATGAGGGCATTAAACTGTCAATTCCTTATGTTAAAGTACCAACAGTTTTTGTTATCCCAGTTAAAAAGCAAAATGACACAAACAGAACAACCAAATGTGAAAGAGTTGCAGGATTTGTTGCATGGTGCAGAGCAAGTGGGTAAACATACCTTGCAGTGTGGTTTTGATGCTTTAGAGGCCTCATGTAGAGCTGCTGTCATGGGATCTGTTATACGTAGACATGCCTGGCTCAAAGAGCAAACCTTACCAGATCATGTCAAAGCAAAGTTATTAGATGCACCACTTCAAAAAGATGTATTGTTTGGTGTTAAAGCTGAGAAGGTACTAAAGAAAATGGAGGAAAAAGCAAAATCAATGCAAACAGTGAAAGATTTCCTGCAGGTACAACCTCCATGCTTCAGCAGAAACTGGCCTTCAAAAAATTGGTCCTTTCCAGCCACGGACAGACCTCAAAGGGGCAGATTCAGACGCCCAAGGGGTAGAGGACAACCTCAAGGATCTTACAGAGCAAGACAGTGGCAAGCACCAACCCCAAGAGGTGGAGAAGATAGATCACAGTCATTTAGAAAACAGACACAATGACTTCCCCATATATGCCTGCCAAGCAAAGCTTTTATGGCAGCACCTTTGGGCGGAAAACTGGCATTATTTTCAAAAAACTGGCATATTATTACAAAAGACAAATGGATTCTGGACATTATAGACAGAGGCTGCAAGTTCCACTTTCACACCCTTCCAAAAATGAGAGGCATGCCAAACCTGCCACAAAATCAAAGGGCAGAGGCACAAAGACAAATTTCCGCTCTCATGGATATGAAAGCGATTCAAGAGGTACCTGCAAAAGAACAAGGCCAAGGTTTTTATTCCAGGCTATTCCTGGTACCAAGGAAAGACAAAGATTGGAGACCTATCTTAGACCTATCCATCCTAAACACATATCTACAGGTGCCAAAATTCAAGATGCTCACATTACAGCAGCTTCTTCCCATGCTGGGCAAGGAGTCTTGGCTGGTAACATTGGACCTCAAGGAGGCATACCTGTATGTCCCTATCAGACAAGATTGCAGAAGATACCTCAGATTTCTTGCAGGTTCAACCCATTACCAATTCTCTGCATTGCCCTTTGGCTTATCTACTGTGCCCAGAGTGTTTACGAAATGCCTGGCATCAGTAATTGCCTTTTGCAGACTACAAGGAATTAAAATCTACCCATATCTGGACGACTGCCTGATCCAAGCGGACAGCAAGGACATTCTATTGCAGCATCTGGCGTTTGTAATAAAACTGTTAAACTTCCTGGGATACACAGTGAACAAAAAGAAATCAAAACTAATACCTTCTCAACAAATAATTTTCCTGGGGGCCAGCTTAAATACAACCACCCAGATGGCCTACCTCACGCCAGACAAACAAGGGCAACTGTCTCTATACTTCAGCAAAATGGCAACTCTCACCAGACTAACTGCAAGGAAAGTCCTGCAGGCTCTGGGATTCATGGCATCTGGCATCCTACTAATCCCATGTGCAAAGCTGCATATGAGGAAACTACAATGGTACCTAAAAAACTTATGGTCTCAACACAGCCACAGCTTGGAAACAATTATACCACTCATTCCATGCCTTCAAAAGGAATTTTTGTGGTGGGCTCAAGCATGCCAAAGGAACACAGGTCTCCCTTTCTGTGTACCTCAGGCAACTCAAATCACCACAACAGATGCCTCAGACTACGCCTGGGGAGCACACATGGCAGATCAGTGCATTCAGGGAAAATGGTCCCAAAAAGAGAAGCACCTACACATCAACCAAAAGGAGATGCTAGCCGTGCAAAATGCTCTTATGCTATTCAAAGACCTACTGCATCCAGGCCAGCTATTGATAAGGACAGACAACACCACAGTCATGTGGTACATAAACAAACAAGGGGGAACTCATTCTTACCCCCTGTGCAGGCAAGCCATGACCCTATGGAACACAGCACTGGAATTGCAAATTCAACTACAGGCACAATTCCTGCCAGAGAAAGAAAACACACTGGCAGACAACTTAAGCAGAAATATGACAGACCCACACGAATGGAAGTTGCATCCTCAAGTGTTCTCAAAGATAACTCAGGCATGGGGACAGCCAGACATAGATCTATTTGCTACCCACAGAAATTACCAGTTGAAAAAATTTTGCTCAAGACCTATCATCCACGGGCCTGGAAAGTGGACGCACTCTCTTTCAATTGGACAACATTGACAGTCTATGCCTTCCCGCCTCTTCCTCTACTGACCAAAGTTCTATTAAAAGCCAGAGCAGAGAGGCCACAAATGATTCTCATTGCTCCAGACTGGCCACGACAACACTTGTATCTGCTCCTAAAGAGCCTGACACACTCCCCACCATGGATCCTACCTCTAGTCCCACTTCTGTTATCCCAGCACAACTACAAAACCCTGCACAGCCAGCTCAAAACCCTAAATCTAGCTGCAGGGAGAATTCCTTAATTGCCCAACAGACTCTCCTCTCCAAGGAGGTGCAGGATTTCATCTTGGAAGCCAGAAGACCTTCTACTAGAAAAGCCTACTTCGCCAAATGGAAACAATTTTGTTCCTGGAATCAAGAAAAGGGACAGAATCCTTGGGTAATAAATATACCTCAAATTTTACAGTACCTAGCTGAGATGTTAAACAGTGGTCTTTCCTTCTCCTCCATCAAGATTCACGCTTCAGCCATTTCTGCACAATACAACACAGACCCTCCTCTATTCTCACATCATCTATTAAGGCAGTTCCTCAGAGGGGCAAAAAATATAAAACCCCCAAGGAAACCACCAGTTCCAGCTTGGGACCTCAACTTCGTATTGGAAAAGCTGACCCTGCCTCCCTTTGAGCCGGCTTCTTCAGCAGAGCTACAATACTTGTTATGGAAAAACAGCCTTCCTTCTGGCTATCACCTCAGCACACAGAGTTTTGGAACTGCAGGCACTCATGGCCATGCAACCTTTCATCATTTTCCATCAGGACAGAGTTTCCTTACGAACCAACCCTATCTTCATGCCAAAGGTAGTATCCAGTGTAGCTTTGAATCAGACTATCCACGTACCTACCTTTTATCCAAATCCACAGAACAAAGGGGAGAGACTACTACATTCCTTGGACATTCACAGACAACTTCGTTATTACTTGGACAGAACCAAGCCATTCAGGAAATCTGAGCAACTCTTTGTGTCCTATGCTACAGGTGCACAAGGAAAGGCTATTTCCAAACAGACAATTTCAAAATGGATAGCCACTGCATACGCTTTTGTTATTCATTTCATGGAAAATCTGTGCCTGCATATGTCAGATCCCACTCCACCAGGGCCACAGCTACCTCTGCAGCTTTCCTCAGGGGGGTCCCTACCAAGGACATTTTGGAAGCAGCTACTTGGAGTTCAGTGCACACTTTCTCCAAGCACTACCACCTTCCACTATACTCTAAATCTAGAGTGGGCTTTGCCACAGCAGTCCTGCAGGGCATCCTCGCTCCTCCTAGTTCCACCTAGTGCCTACCACCCTTACTTAGCTTTGGGATTCTACCCATCTGTAATGACTGCAGCTGTATGCACGATGAACATAGTACAGTTTTTTACCTACCATAAATGTAGATGTTCGAGTGCTCATACAGCTGCAGTCCAGGTTACCCTCCCTCCATCCCCTCTTAAGACAGGCCTTATGACAAACACCTTTATCATACAACCTATTTGGGGTATTCTTTTATGGTGTATTTGCTTGCAACTACTGTTTTTTTGATTTATCTATATTGCATGTTTGCATAACATTATGTTTTGCCTTCCTTCTGGGGGCACCTGACATCTGGGGCAAGACAAACTGAAGAAAATGGCATCGGCTGCCTCTTTTATACCCCTGCCGCACTGACGTCAGGGAAGAAGCGATGACGACCGACACCGGACCTAGACTTTGGAATTCGGCCGACCGAGGACTTGCCTGACGGCAGGATAACCCATCTATAATAAGTGCAGCTGTATGAGCACTCGAACATCTACATTTATGGTAGGTACAAAACTGTACTTTCATCTCTGATAAGTTCTGTTTGAACAAAGGAACCAGGCATGAGTGTCCTCTTTCTCCTTTATTTGTGTTATATTTAGATCAATTAACAAATAAAATAATGGACTCATAAATTCAAAGATATAATTGGTATGACACTCGAGATAATATGGCTTTTTCTACAGATAATATTTTGTACTTGATAAATCCACAAAGGGACATTTTGATACAGTGTCAAGTCTTTTTGGGATATAAAATTAATGAAGATAAAACAAATGCTATAGTGGTGAACTATGTGCTCACACATTAATTGGTTCAGTGATACCCATATTTATTGGGATATAAGATGTATTTGGGTATATGGATTAAAGAGGATTGTGTTATGACAGGTAAAAAATATGTAGAAACCGACTAAACAAAAGACAATACATTTTTTAAATATCTTTTGTTAAGTCACCATTGAAATAATGACTAAGCAGACATATGTCAATGGAAAAGAAAATAAACCATGGTGACATTCTTTGTGATTTCATGCAGTAAGCATATATGTTTTCATTTTGACAATTGTTATTTACTCCACTATTGCACAAATTGCTCAATTCCTGATATTCCATAAACGTCACTCCTCCTCCTATATATTATTCTGCATGTATTGTCCCACAAATTCCATTTTTTCTAGGTTGTTCTTTCCCTTCTCTAAAGACCTCACTTCAATTTTTTTTATTTCCTTTACAGTATTCAGTACTTCAGTTACAGCTGGTTTAGACTTTGATCTCCACTTTCTAATATTTGCTTTCTTGGCAGCCAGTAGCATTAAACTTTGTAAGGTGTTACAATGTCTAGGCAATTCAGATCCTATGTCCCAGCTCTAAATAATAATTTCCTTAGTTACAACAATTTGCTCCCAAAACATTTCTGACAAAGTATTCTATGATGAGTTTTTAAAATCTGCCAACTCGTTACACTCTCAAAAACATGTTCCCAATTACCTTTATCTCTCCTATCACACCTCCAGCATTTCCTGTCTACCCAAGGGAAAAAATCTCTGAAGCCTAACTTAAATATAATAATATCTATATAAATACTTCCAAGCAGAAATCTTAAATCTTCTAGACTTTTTTGCATGTTTGGTAACCACACATTTGTCCTCCTATTGTTCCTTTGTTGGTAGTTTTTCCAGTCTAACATCCCAGTCTTTTCCAACCTCCTCTGATTCTTAAAGGTATCATGCAATATTTTATATGCCATGCTTATTATCCCTTTTATAACAGCAGTTTCTTTTTTTAAACAAGAAACATCTTTATTAAATTATCATGTATTACATAGGCAATCATACATTTATATAAATAAAAAGGGGTTTGCATCCAGATCAAAAGAGGTCATTGTGCTCCTCTACACATCACTCATCAGACCCATCATAGAGTACAACGCCCCATTTGGGATGTACCTTACAAGACACCTGCAACAGTTGGAAAGACCACAGAAGTAACTCGCCAAGAGGATCACTGGCCTCAAACAGATGCCCTATGCAGCTCGACTGAAGAAACTCCAGCTGTTCTCGGTTGCATACCACCTACTTAGAGGTGATCTCTGCCTGACATACAAGGCTATGTCCAACCCAGAAATGATGGACATGCTCCACCTAAAGAAAACCATATCCCCTTGAGCCACATGCTCTAGGGATCTAAACTTCATCACAACAATAAATAGGACATGCTGGAGGGATAGATTCCTGTCCCAGAGACTTCCCATGCTCTGTAACAAGATTACAATCTACATTAGGCAGAGCTTCTCACTAACGCTCTTCAAGAGAAACCTTGACGATGGGAAACAGAAAGTTTACCCCAGGGATCACTTCAGTGGGTCTGCTGGACAGAGGCACAGTGAACTAATCTAAGGGGGCGGCGAAAGCCAACACATTCCAGCTAGGCTTATAAATGCCTTTGGGCAGGTAGCCTAGTACCTACCTATGAACCTAAAACAACCCATATTGACATTATGCATCACAAACCATATTGAAAAAATTTTAGTTGCAAACATTATACTTCACTTGTAATATTTCCTGTCAGGGTTCCTATTAGCAGACCGAAGACGCATGTTTTCAAATGCATCTTGGTCGAACTGACAAAACCGAAACTGCAAAATATCGAAACGGCATGTAAGATAATTCTTTCCCTGGGAAAGAATTTGCTTGGCCGCTTCGGTACTTTGCCATTTTCGGCACTGTAGTGCAATCTCAGTTGGTATATTTAAGTAGGGGGGGGTGTGGGGGGCACAGCCCCCGAGTTAATCAAATGTATTAATGTGCTTTCTTTTTTTTGTTGGAACAGCGATTTTTTTCCCTTGGAAAAAAAAATCGCTGTTCTGACAGTTCGATTTTGTAAGCTTTCACTTATATGGAGTCGATTAATCACCGTTCACTTACCTAAGCATTTGGTGATCTAATATAGACCATTCCTGTCACTGTCAGTCAGAAATATACAGCTCACTCAAATTCTGCCTTCTTTTAAACCTTATTCCTTCTCTGCATGTATTGTTCCTAGAATTCTCATTTTTTCTATGTAATTTGCTCCTACCATTTTCTAAAGATCACAATTCCATTTGTTTCATCTCTGTTACAATATTCACTACTTCTAGTACAGCGGGTTTAGACTTTGATTTCCATTTTCTAGTAATTTCTTTTTTGACAACCACCAAAATTAGACACAACAAGGCATTACCATGTCTAGACAATTCCGATTCTGTATCATTTCCTCAGTTACACCAGTTTGCTCACCCAGTATCTCTGACAGAGTAGTCTGCAGGGAATCTTTAAAGTCTGCCAGTTCATTACACTCCTAGAAAATATGTTCCTAATTACTTCTTTCTTCTCCATCACATCTCCAACATTTGCTGTATACCTGAGGAAAAAATTCTTTGGAGTCTACCTGGGGTATAAAAATACCTATGTAAACACTTCCAAGCAAAGATCCTAAAACTTCTCAACTTAATTTCATATTTGGGAGACGTACATATATCCCCATTGTTTCTTTGTGAATTACTTATCAAATCTCTCTTCCCAATCCTTTCTATCCTCCTCTGATTGATTCTTATATTTATCATGCAGTATTTTGTATGCTCTACCATTATTCCTTTTTAACAGTAGCTTCTGTTCTTGATTCTACTAAAAAATCTGCAAGTACTAGTCTTTTGCTTAGGAACCCCCTATTTCTTGCTCTTTGCCTATACTCTATATCAATCCTTGGTAGGGAAGGCAATCTCTGGCCTGCAGTCCAAATAAATTCTTGGCCTGTTCCTATTGTATTACCTTTCCCTCTCTAATTATTTGTTCCCAATACCTTAGTTCATTTGCCATTTTTCTGCAATAAATTCCAGCCCCCACTTTCGAATTGTCTGTACTCCTAACTGCAGTCATCCCTATTGGCAGACTGTCCTTTCTCTATTCCTGTGTTGACTTAGTTCTTACAATACTTTGTGCTTCTTTATGAATATAATATTCTGTATGGTTATTGTTATTCATCTTAAGGATCTGAATCCAAAATCCCAGTCTCTCCTTGTTTCTTGAACTTCCTCCTGTTTCATCATCATCCTTTTCCACTTTGAATTATATGTTTCTGCTTGTGCTATGCACAGGAGCCTTAACTGTATAGTTATGAAATACCCCTTCAAATCTAGTGATCCCAAACTGCCTTATTCTATTGGAAGAATCAGCTTATCCCACTTGACTCTTGCTGTCTTCCCCTTCCAGACAAAGTCCTCTTTTTTAATTGCTGTCCACAACTTCTCCTCTGGCTGATAAAAAAAAAAATGGCTGACCTATGTATAAAACTAAAGGGACTAAAAACATTTTAACGGCTTGTATCTTGCTATCCATATCCATGTAACAGAGCTTCCAGTTACTCGGTTTTTGTATTTTCTTTTGTTTAGTCTCTTCCCACAAATCCTTAACTGCCACACCAGAATCCTTTTTAATCCATACTCCTAAGTACTTCATTTTATCATGTCCCCATAAATATGGATATCGCTGAACCCACTTGTGTGCAGCTACATGATTTCCAGCTATTGCATTTGTTTTAGCTTCATTAATTTTGCATCCTGTAGAGACTCAAAACTGCCTCAAAATGTTCCACAACACTGAAATGTCCTTTTATGGTTTTATCAGGTATAAATTAATATCATCTGCAAATACAGCCAGCTTTTTCTTTTGATTACCATACCACATATATCTTTGAATTTCTGACTCTTTTATTTTCTTTTCCAATTTATAACAGCAGTTTCTTGTTCTAGACTCAACCATAGAGCATAGGAAGTTACTAGGCTAATGGCCCTAGGGCCCTTACAAGCCTAGCCAAGTTCTAGCCTTAGTTTCATGATCAGCACCTAATGCCTGTGTCCAAGAGGGACATAGGTGGAACCCTCGGGGTGAATTTACAGTTACTCATCCAGTTGTCCAGATTGAAGAGGACCAATGAGGTTCTCTGTTTGACATGAAGTGGGAGTCTATTCCAAAGGTGTTGTAACCTCTGGGAGACAAATCTCTATTAATGTCACATACCAGGTTAAGGTCTTTAGAGCGAGTAACTTATGTACCATTTGACATGTGGATATGCAGCATTTCCAATAAAGCAGGGCCAGAGATTGCCTTATATGCAAGATAGAGATTGCTTCTGAGTAGTCTGTATGAAACAGAATAAAGTGACAGTGATTTCAGATGATCGACACATGACAGATGCTGAAGACCTTGGATTTTCCTTGTGAGGAACCTTTGTTCAATTGCTGCAGGTGCTTGGAAAGGTACATTCCAAAAGAGGCATTGTAGTCAATTATTAGCCTGATGAGGGAAGTGCACAGGGAGATTATCACTTCTATTTTTTTGGAGGCAATGCCCTTACTTATGGCATGAGCAATATAGAATGCCCTTCTTACCACTGTGGAGACACGGTGATCAAAGGTAAGATTGCTGTCAACCTGCATGCCCAGGTCTCTCACCACTGAGTGCATACTTAGGGTGTTGCTATTGATGTGGTAGTTAGCAGGAATATTGCATCTACTGAAAGGGATGATAACACATTTTTGTATTGAGTTTTACATTTTTGTATTGAGTTTAAGGCTGTGACTTTGGCACCGATCATTTGTTTGTGTAAGGCCCTCTTGTAAGATGTTGACATAATTTGGAGATTCTATGACCACTCTCAGTTTGCAGTCATCAGCAAACTTTGTTAGCCACAGACCTTTAGTTTTTGCTTGTACTTCAGAGAAATAGATTTCAAAAAGTAGAGGTCCCAGGACTGATCCCTGTGAAACACCACTGTTTACAGGTCTGCTGTTGGAGGTGGATTCCCCTATTTTGACTATATGTGTTCTAATAATGAGCAAGTTAGTGACCCATCTAACAATATAAGGGTTTATACCTAGCTGGTTAAGTTTGTCAATGATGCCTAAATGGAGATAGTGTCAAAAGCCTTGGCTAAGTCTAGGTAGGCTGTATGCACAGATTTCCCCTCGTCCAGGGCCTTGGTGACTGTCTCAAAGAAGTCCACCAGGTTTAACGAGCATGATCTCCCTTTGACAAATCCAAACTGAGTAGGATCAAGTGTTTGGAGATTACCTATATCTTTATTGATAAGGTCCATGATGATTTGCTCCATGGCCTTGCAGATAAGGTGTCTGTGGAAGCACCACCTTTGTGCAAGGGAATAACGGTGGTCATTTTCCAGTCAGATGGTATGAAGCCGGTGCTTAGACTATGATTGAAAAGAGTACCCAATGGTGTAACTAATTCTTTTTGGAGCCCATGTAGAATGCCACCTGGTATATTATCAGTTCCCATAGATGCTGTGCTTTTGGCCTTAGAAAGGGTGTTTACAACCTGCTCTTTAAAGATACAAGGTAGGGGCCAGGTAGTAGGGATGTCATGGGGTACATGTAGCAGGGAGAGGGGAGTGAAGTTTTCACAGAACCTGTAGGCCAACAGGTTAGCTATGTCCACAGGCTCAGTGTATGTGCTATAATTAACTACCAGTTCAGCACAAATCTGGGCCTTTCCTTTTAGGTTACAGATATAACTAAAGAATGCCTTATTTGATATAACTAAAGTTATCCTTAGTTGAGGAAGCTAATTTAGATTTGAAGTTTGCTTTTGAAGACTTCACAAGAAGTCTTATTTGCTTGTTTAAGCTGAGGAGGGAGTGTTTCCAGTTTAGGGCTTGATCTCTCTCTTACTTTTAGACAGCAATTTCTTCCTCTTGTTGTAAAGCCTGCTAATGGCAGTTGTCTACCAGGCAGGTTCGCTCTTCCTTAAGCAGCTTGTTTTGGTCCTATCAGGTATGGCCGAGTCAATTCAATTATACAGGTGTTGTATAAAGCATTGGTGTAGAAATCGCCATAGTTGCCAAGTCCATCAGGGTAGGGGTGCAGTGAAACTATTTAAACCATCCTGTAAGAGGTTATAATCTGCTTTGGAGAAGTTTTTAGTTTAATTGCTGCTGGAAGGTCAGTTGTGATAGTTATTTTGAATAAGTTTGACCGAGGTACTCTCCATAGCCTTGAACCAGGTCTCCATGACTGCACAAATGTCTGCTTCTTCCAAGGTGAGAACTGCTTCCAGTGAGTGCAGTTTCATGTTAAGACTCCTAGCATTTAGCAGTATAACCACGAAAACAGAAAAAACTGTAGAAAAAGAAAGGCAAGATAACGAAATCCTGAAACAAAGGCTAGGAAGATGACAGTCAAATAACCCTTTATTGTGAGCGCTTTTGGTAGGGAGATTCTCCCCACCTTCCTCAGACAAAATGTTACAACCATAGAGAAGTCATCAACATGTTAAATACTATAATTGATAATGACTTCACAATCATTCCCAAACAATTAAAAGGCATACCACTAAACATTCATTTAAAAATATTGGTTTACATGGAATATTAGCTAATACACTAAAACCAATTATATATTAAATTATGTGCAAAAAGCAGGTTGTATTTAAAAAAATATATAAATTTATATATTTATATACAAATACTAGCCAAGTGATCGACAAGACGCAAGCAAGCTGAAAATAAAAACATATATTAAACACTCTACCTGTATGTAGGGTGCTAATGCATCATAAACTTCCCAATAAAAATTGTTTTAAATATTCTATACTACACAGGATCTAAAATATAAACCACTACTCTGTATATATATATCATAAAACATAAATATCAATGTACAAATATTGTGCATCAACATATATACCAATGGCACAAGCTATTTATGATATTACTTCATCTGTTTAGTGCCATCAATTTCAAGAAACATTTAATGGACAATATCTCATTTAAACCCGGAGTCATGTAAGCGGCAGTAAGAATCTGCCAAAAGGCCTTTTGTTGTTCTAATGTAAGCTGCCATGGGCCCCCTCTCACATGTGGTTGTATCTGTTGCACCACTGAAAAATAAAAGCCATGATCTGGATTATGACATACATGCTTTGCAAGTGCATTATTCAGATCGCTCCTTCCAATGGCATAAAGATGTTCATATATTCTTTTCTTGAGTGGTCTGTCGGTCTTACCTATGTAAAAAGCCGGACACTTTTTACATATTGCCGCATAGACCACTCCTTTAGAATTGCAGTTAAAGGAACCATAGATGTCAAAATTTCTACCAGCCATGTTAATGATAGAACTAACTAAAATATGCATACAATAATGGCAGGTGCCACACCTATTCATCCCTGACCCCTTCTTGTTTGTTTTAATTTTGGTCTGTTCTAGTAATTGTTTTAAATTTTGCCCACGCCTATACATGATTGTGGGCCTGTCCCCCAATAATTTTGCCAACTGGTGATCTTCTGAAATAATTCTCCAATTTTTAAAAATGATATTATTAATGATCTGGGCATCAATACTATAAGTGAAAAGAAAGCTGTTGTTAGTCGCTCTATCATTATTGTAGATCTTGATAACCATGTTTCCACCTCCAAGTAGTGGTTCAAAGTGTCCCGACTCCCTTTTAGTATAAACCTCTTGTTTTATGTCTTCCACAAAAGAAAGTGGGTATCCCCTTGTTATAAACATAGATTGAATGTTTTCACATTCAGTTCTAAAATCTAATAAGTCAGACACCATTCGGGCTGCCCGGACAAATTGTCCCTTAACTACACTTCTTTTTTGGTGTATGGGGTGGGAACTGCTGAAATGTAGGTAATTATTTGAAAATGTAGATTTTCTAAAAATAGTTGACTTAAATTGTTCAGAATTATAATCTTTACTTATTTTAACGTCAAGGAAGGAAATTTCATTCAAATTGGTGACATAAGTAAATTCCAAAAATTGTGTCATTTTAGATACATTATCGATAAAAGTTGGAATATTATCTGCAGACCCTCTCCACAAGAAGAACATGTCATCTTGGTACCTTGTGTACCAAGTGACATTTTCCTGGTAAAGATGGCTTTGAAAAAGAAATTGATGCTCCCAGTGTGCTAACACACTGTTGGCAAAAGTGCATCCACAGGGTGAACCCATGGCAATCCCAGTGGTTTGAAGGTAGTAATCATTCTAAAAATTAAAAAATTATTACAGAGAATGATATCCAATAACGTTTCCACTAGGTACATCTGTTCGCTAGAATCGCCTTTTCGGAGCATGAAATCAACTGTCCATTGTATTCCTACACTATGCGGAATGACAGTGTACAGGTCTTTGATGTCAACAACCAAGAAGATGAGAGTTGGATCAAAAGCAATTTTGCCAATATTTTCGAGAAAGCCCCAAGAATCCCTACATATTTGGTTTTCTTGTTTTAATAAAGGCTTAAGAATATTATCAACCAATTTGGCACACGCATACGTAACTGACCCTCTACCATCCACTATTGGCCTAAAAGGAGGGTCAGTTCAGTTTTTGTGAATTTTAGGAGTGCCAAACAAGGTTGGGATTCTTGGAGCTGTCATTGTAAGATATTGAAGTAAGTCAGAATCTATTGTTCCCTCAAGAAACAATTCATCCAGCATTTCTTTAATTCTTTTGTTGGCAATGTTAACCTCATTTAGACTTGAGAGTATTTAAGGGCCTGTATTAAGATATTCTGACATTTTATTTTCATATTCAAAGTTGTCCATGAATATTAGGCCCCCACCTTTATCAGGTGCCATAACTCTAACATGTGTTCCATTAATGTTATTACTTTCAGCCCCGACATTCGCGTTAATAATGACTCTCGGTTGCTGGTAAAATTCACCAGCTCTTTCCCTGTTTACTTCAGGCAACAACATGTTTCCCCTTTCTGCTTCGGAAACTGTGCGTAAGCTATTAGCTGCTGATGACGTTGGCGCTTGTACGTTAACATGAGCATTCCGGTCACTTGTCTCATGTATTTTTTGAGACAAATTGTCCACTTTAGTCATGAGCAAATTTATAAGAATAGTTAAACCATTTTGAGACATCGAATTAGTCGCAGGAATCAACCTCGACCCAGAAGAATTAGGATTTGCTTGCTGCTGTCCTTCGATCACGGAAGCAAAATCTTTATTTTGTGAAAATAAGGGCTGACTATCGTTTCTGTTCCGCCCACTGCCTTGCTCAGCAAATTCATTTGCACCAGACATCACGAACTGACGAACCACGAAAACAGAAAAAACTGTAGAAAAAGAAAGGCAAGGCAACGAAATCCTGAAACAAAGGCTAGGAAGATGACAGTCAAATAACCCTTTATTGTGAGCGCTTTCGGTAGGGAGATTCTCCCCACCTTCCTCAGACAAAATGTTACAACCATAGAGAAGTCATCAACATGTTAAATACTATAATTGATAATGACATCACAATCATTCCCAAACAATTAAAAGGCATATCACTAAACATTCATTTAAAAATATTGGTTTACATGGAATATTAGCCAATACACTAAAACCAATTATATATTAAATTATGTGCAAAAAGCAGGTTGTATTTAAAAAAATATATAAATTTATATATTTATATACAAATACTAGCCAAGTGATTGACAAGACGCAAGCAAGCTGAAAATAAAAATATTATTTTTTATTTGATAAAGGTGGGGGCCTAATATTCATGGACAACTTTGAATATGAAAATAAAATGTCAGAATATCTTAATACAGGCCCTTGCGTACTCTCAAGTCTAAATGAGGTTAACATTGCCAACAAAAGAATTAAAGAAATGCTGGATGAATTGTTTCTTGAGGGAACAATAGATTCTGACTTACTTCAATATCTTACAATGACAGCTCCAGGAATCCCAACCTTGTTTGGCACTCCTAAAATTCACAAAAACTTAACTGACCCTCCTTTTAGGCCAATAGTGGATGATAGAGGGTCAGTTATGTATGCGTGTGCCAAATTGGTTGATAATATTCTTAAGCCTTTATTAAAACAAGAAAACCAATATGTAGGGATTCTTGGGGCTTTCTCGAAAATATTGGCAAAATTGCTTTTGATCCAACTCTCATCTTCTTGGTTGTTGACATCAAAGACCTGTACACTGTCATTCCACATAGTGTAGGAATACAATGGACAGTTGATTTCATGCTCCGAAAAGGCGCTTCTAGCGAACAGATGTACCTAGTGGAAATGTTATTAGATATCATTCTCTGTAATCATTTTTTAATTTTTAAGAATGATTACTACCTTCAAACCACTGGGATTGCCATGGGTTCACCCTGTGGATGCACTTTTGCCAACAATGTGTTAGCACACTGGGAGCATGAATTTCTTTTTCAAAGCCAGCTTTACCAGGAAAATGTCACTTGGTACACAAGGTACCAAGATGACATGTTCTTTTTGTGGAGAGGGTCCGCAGATAATATTCCAACTTTTATCGATAATGTATCTAAAATGACACAATTTTTGGAATTTACTTATGTCACCAATTTGAATGAAATTTTCTTCCTTGACGTTAAAATAAGTAATGATTATAATTCTGAACAATTTAAGTCAACTATTTTTAGAAAATCTACATTTTCGAATAATTACCTACATTTCAGCAGTTCCCACCCCATACACCAAAAAAGAAGTGTAGTTAAGGGACAATTTGTCCGGGCAGCCCGAATGGTGTCTGACTTATTAGATTTTAGAACTGAATGTGAAAACATTCAATCTATGTTTATAACAAGGATACCCACTTTCTTTGTGGAAGACATAAAACAAGAGGTTTATACTAAAAGGGAGTCGGGACACTTTGAACCACTACTTGGAGGTGGAAACATGGTTATTAAGATCTACAATAATGATAGAGCGACTAACAACAGCTTTCTTTTCACTTATAGTATTGATGCCCAGATCATTAATAATATCATTTTTAAAAATTGGAGAATTATTTCAGAAGATCACCAGTTGGCAAAATTATTGGGGGACAGGCCCACAATCACGTATAGGTGTGGGCAAAATTTAAAACAATTACTAGAACAGACCAAAATTAAAACAAACAAGAAGGGGTCAGGGATGAATAGGTGTGGCACCTGCCATTATTGTAAGCATATTTTAGTTAGTTCTATCATTAACATGGCTAGTAGAAATTTTGACATCTATGGTTCCTTTAACTGCAATTCTAAAGGAGTGGTCTATGCAATATGTAAAAAGTGTCCGGCTTTTTACATAGGTAAGACCGACAGACCACTCAAGAAAAGAATATATGAACATCTTTATGCCATTGGAAGGAGCGATCTGAATAATGCACTTGCAAAGCATGTATGTCATAATCCAGATCATGGCTTTTATTTTTCAGTGGTGCAACAGATACAACCACATGTGAGAGGGGGTCCATGGCAGCTTAAATTAGAACAACAAGAGGCCTTTTGGCAGATTCGTACTGCTGCTTACATGACTCCGGGTTTAAATGAGATATTGTCCATTAAATGCTTCTTGAAATTGATGGCACTAAACAGATGAAGTAATATCATAAATAGCTTGTGCCATTGGTATATATGTTGATGCACAATATTTGTACATTGATATTTATGTTTTATGATATATATATATATATATATATATATATATATATATATATATATATATATATATATATATATATACAGAGTAGTGGTTTATATTTTAGATCCTGTGTAGTATAGAATATTTAAAACAATTTTTTATTGGGAAGTTTATGAAGCATTAGCACCCTACATACAGGTAGAGTGTTTAATATATGTTTTTATTTCCAGCTTGCTTGCATCTTGTCGATCACTTGGCTAGTATTTGTATATAAATATATAAATTTATATATTTTTTTAAATACAACCTGCTTTTTGCACATAATTTAATATATAATTGGTTTTAGTGTATTAGCTAATATTCCATGTAAACCAATATTTTTAAATGAATGTTTAGTGGTATGCCTTTTAATTGTTTGGGAATGATTGTGATGTCATTATCAATTATAGTATTTAACATGTTGATGACTTCTCTATGGCTGTAACATTTTGTCTGAGGAAGGTGGGGAGAATCTCCCTACCGAAAGCGCTCACAATAAAGGGTTATTTGACTGTCATCTTCCTAGCCTTTGTTTCAGGATTTCGTTGCCTTGCCTTTCTTTTTGTACAGTTTTTTTCTGTTTTCGTGGTTCATCAGTTCATGATGTCTGGGGCAAATGAATTTGCTGAGCAAGGCAGTGGGCGGAACAGAAACGATAGTCAGCCCTTATTTTCACAAAATGAAGATTTTCCTTCCGTGATCGAAGGACAGCAGCAAGCAAATCCTAATTCTTCTGGGTCGAGGTTGATTCCTGCGACTTATTCGATGTCTCAAAATGATTTAACTATTCTTATAAATTTGCTCATGACTAAAGTGGACAATTTGTCTCAAAAAATACATGAGACAAGTGACCGGAGTGCTCATGTTAACGTACAAGTGCCAACGTCATCAGCAGCTAATAGCTTACGCACAGTTTCCGAAGCAGGAAGGGGAAACATGTTGTTGCCTGAAGTAAACAGGGAAAGAGCTGGTGAATTGAACCAGCAACCGAGAGTAATTTTTAACGCGAATGTCGGGGCTGAAAGTAATAACATTAACGCAACAGAAAGAATGCTTAACACGCCTCCTTTGCCAAGACTATCTTCATTCCTGGCCAATAATGACTTTTTTACAACTGGACTCATTACCGGTGCACATGCCCAGGAAGAGAGGGTGAGTCCGTTTCTTGATGAATTAAACACCTTCGATTTGAAACTTTTTCGCTGCAGGAAACTGCAGCTGGAGATTTCTTATCTCCGTGAATGTGTCAACAAACATATTGTGCCCAAGGGTCTGCGCCAATGGCATTACCCAGCAGGGACAATAAGGAATTCTGACTTTCACAAAGAACTTCTTAGTATGTTTGATAAACAGGGAATAGAGTTTATGGACTGTTTAATTAAATTTTATCTTGTGGAAGTTAGTGCATTACAGGATGATTTGATGAAATTAGAAACATTCTTACAAGGGCATGCTGATTTTTGTAGGTATAAGTATGATTACCAGAGAGTGCTCTCTAGCATTGAAGTTTCTATCAATAAAATGGTGAATAATAAGAAACGAAAAATAGATAGGGATATTATTGAATATCAAAATAATAGGGCTTACCCCCCACCCCCACTTGGTCAAGTTGCTGCTTGGAGACAGCCATCAGTAGAGGGAGAAGCAAACTCCAATTTAAATGTTATCGATGTTGGGGAAGAGAGTGAATCACTACCAGTTCGCAGAAGCGAACGCATTAGGAACAATGGGGCAAATAATAACTATCATGGGAGGAATGTAAACAATAACACTCAGGACATTGATGAAAGTGAAAATACAGCTGAAGTCAATCAGGGTTTTCAGAGGGCTACAACCACCAGGAACACTACATCGAACAACAATTATCGGGGACGCAATCAAAGGAAGAAGAGGGGCAACCAGCGCAGGCGTTAGCCTCAGATCAAATTGACTGCAGCAATACTTCATCCTTTTTACAGAAGCCAACAATATTGTTTAATTGTAGTGGGGATTTTAAGATCTACAATTACACTATTCTAACAATAGATGAAAGTATTGTCAACTTTTTTGCAAAAGGATTGTCCTTCGTCCCTGATAAAAAATGCAATCTCGTAAATACTATAGTTGATTTAAAGTTGTATGTCCGCAAGCTTAATCTTACACCCCTTTTAGGGAATACTCCCTCTCTACTCAGTACGCATAGAGTTTCTAGTATTTTCAATCCACCACTCAACAACACTCTTAGTATTTTTGAGAAGATATGTGAGTTGGATCTAAGAGCAATGGTTAATAAACAATATTTTCCTCTTGGCAATAAAAAACGGACAAACTTGAATGTTAACAGTAATGAATTGGCATTTATTCAGTTACTTAATGAATGTCATGTTAGAGTTATGGCACCTGATAAAGGTGGGGGCCTAATATTCATGGACAACTTTGAATATGAAAATAAAATGTCAGAATATCTTAATACAGGCCCTTACGTACTCTCAAGTCTAAATGAGGTTAACATTGCCAACAAAAGAATTAAAGAAATGCTGGATGAATTGTTTCTTGAGGGAACAATAGATTCTGACTTACTTCAATATCTTACAATGACAGCTCCAAGAATCCCAACCTTGTTTGGCACTCCTAAAATTCACAAAAACTTAACTGACCCTCCTTTTAGGCCAATAGTGGATGGTAGAGGGTCAGTTACGTATGCGTGTGCCAAATTGGTTGATAATATTCTTAAGCCTTTATTAAAACAAGAAAACCAAATATGTAGGGATTCTTGGGGCTTTCTCGAAAATATTGTCAAAATTGCTTTTGATCCAACTCTCATCTTCTTGGTTGTTGACATCAAAGACCTGTACACTGTCATTCCGCATAGTGTAGGAATACAATGGACAGTTGATTTCATGCTCCGAAAAGGCGCTTCTAGCGAACAGATGTACCTAGTGGAAACGTTATTAGATATCATTCTCTGTAATAATTTTTTAATTTTTAAGAATGATTACTACCTTCAAACCACTGGGATTGCCATGGGTTCACCCTGTGGATGCACTTTTGCCAACAGTGTGTTAGCACACTGGGAGCATGAATTTCTTTTTCAAAGCCAGCTTTACCAGGAAAATGTCACTTGGTACACAAGGTACCAAGATGACATGTTCTTTTTGTGGAGAGGGTCCGCAGATAATATTCCAACTTTTATCGATAATGTATCTAAAATGACACAATTTTTGGAATTTACTTATGTCACCAATTTGAATAAAATTTCCTTCCTTGACGTTAAAATAAGTAAAGATTATAATTCTGAACAATTTAAGTCAACTATTTTTAGAAAATCTACATTTTCGAATAATTACCTACATTTCAGCAGTTCCCACCCCATACACCAAAAAAGAAGTGTAGTTAAGGGACAATTTGTCCGGGCAGCCCGAATGGTGTCTGACTTATTAGATTTTAGAACTGAATGTGAAAACATTCAATCTATGTTTATAACAAGGGGATACCCACTTTCTTTTGTGGAAGACATAAAACAAGAGGTTTATACTAAAAGGGAGTCGGGACACTTTGAACCACTACTTGGAGGTGGAAACATGGTTATTAAGATCTACAATAATGATAGAGCGACTAACAACAGCTTTCTTTTCACTTATAGTATTGATGCCCAGATCATTAATAATATCATTTTTAAAAATTGGAGAATTATTTCAGAAGATCACCAGTTGGCAAAATTATTGGGGGACAGGCCCACAATCACGTATAGGCGTGGGCAAAATTTAAAACAATTACTAGAACAGACCAAAATTAAAACAAACAAGAAGGGGTCAGGGATGAATAGGTGTGGCACCTGCCATTATTGTAAGCATATTTTAGTTAGTTCTATCATTAACATGGCTGGTAGAAATTTTGACATCTATGGTTCCTTTAACTGCAATTCTAAAGGAGTGGTCTATGCGGCAATATGTAAAAAGTGTCCGGCTTTTTACATAGGTAAGACCGACAGACCACTCAAGAAAAGAATATATGAACATCTTTATGCCATTGGAAGGAGCGATCTGAATAATGCACTTGCAAAGCATGTATGTCATAATCCAGATCATGGCTTTTATTTTTCAGTGGTGCAACAGATACAACCACATGTGAGAGGGGGTCCATGGCAGCTTAAATTAGAACAACAAGAGGCCTTTTGGCAGATTCGTACTGCCGCTTACATGACTCCGGGTTTAAATGAGATATTGTCCATTAAATGTTTCTTGAAATTGATGGCACTAAACAGATGAAGTAATATCATAAATAGCTTGTGCCATTGGTATATATGTTGATGCACAATATTTGTACATTGATATTTATGTTTTATGATATGTATATACAGAGTAGTGGTTTATATTTTAGATCCTGTGTAGTATAGAATATTTAAAAATTTTTTATTGGGAAGTTTATGATGCATTAGCACACTACATACAGGTAGAGTATTTAATATATGTTTTTATTTTCAGCTTGCTTGCGTCTTGTCGATCACTTGGCTAGTATTTGTATATAAATATATAAATTTATATATTTTTTTAAATACAACCTGCTTTTTGCACATAATTTAATATATAATTGGTTTTAGTGTATTAGCTAATATTCCATGTAAACCAATATTTTTAAATGAATGTTTAGTGGTATGCCTTTTAATTGTTTGGGAATGATTGTGATGTCATTATCAATTATAGTATTTAACATGTTGATGACTTCTCTATGGTTGTAACATTTTGTCTGAGGAAGGTGGGGAGAATCTCCCTACTGAAAGAGCTCACAATAAAGGGTTATTTGACTGTCGTCTTCCTAGCCTTTGTTTCAGGATTTCGTTGCCTTGCCTTTCATTTAGCAGTATAACCTTGAGGTTGTTTTTAGATGGAGTTTTTATGCTGGAAGTTTTGTCCTTGAGACAATGCCTAAAAAGGCACTATGGGGGTGGCAAGAGACTTAGGCAGTAGCCAAAATCCCAGGGGTGACAGATGAAGACCATCTCTGGCAAGGCATCAAGGTCTGTCGATCATATCATCCCAGGCTGACACCAGAAACTAAGCCAATCATTTTCTGTTTGTAAATCTACCAGAGCTGGTCTTTCACTCAGCAGTCCCCTATCCCTAACATAATGCAAAAATTGAGAGAATGGAGGCTACTGATCATGGCTATAAATTTTGGGACTCAGATAATAAACAATGTTTGATCCCTTTAGTTTTATATGCAAGCCAGGCATGTTTTTGTCAACAAGAGGAGAAGCTGTGAATAATAATAAAGAGTTACTGGAATTTGTATGAGAAATAAGGAGAGAGTAGGATTTTGAATGCAGATCCTTAAGGAGAGCAACAGCCATGCAGAATGTTATATTCTGACAGTGGCAGAAAATATTCTAGGAACTAAGCCTACATGGGAACAGTTTCTAGAAAATGGAGATTTTGCCACTAGGGATGACCACAACTAGGAGTATTAAAATAGGCAAGAGGGGTCTGGACTTTACTGGGGAAAATTAGCAAAGAAACCAAGGTATTATGAGAAAATAATAGGGGATGGAAGGGTAGAAGACTGGGTGAGGCTAAGTGGATGTTTGGACTGCAGGTTGAAGGCTGTCTTCCCTACAAGGGGTTGATAGCAGAGTGTGGGCAAGGAGAAAGAGATAAGAGAGTGCTGGGAGATGGACCAACTATGGTAGACTTTTTGACTGAGTCTAGAACAGAAGCTGCTGTTGAGAAAGGGATAATTGGTAGGGCATCTAAGATGTCAAATGATGACTATAGGAAACAATCAGAAGAGGTTAGTAAAGATTGGGAAACAACACTGGAAGGGAAGTTTACAAAGGAATAATGGGTAGATATCTGTGTGGTTCCCAAGTATAATGTAGGGTTAAGAAGGTTTAGGATTTTACCCTGCAAGTGTTTGCACAGGTACTTTTATACCCCAAGCAGACTGGAGATTTTTTCTTGGGTAAATGACGGATACTGGAGGTGTGATACAGGAAGAGAGGAAATTAGAAATTAATTTTTCTGGAATGTAATGAGTGGGCAGATTTTGAAAAATTTCCTTCAGAATACTTTGTCAGAAATATTGGCAGAGCAGATAACTGTAACTAAGAAGGTTATTCTTTTGAGCTGGGACATAAGATCTGAGTTGACTAAATGGTGTCTATATTACATGTTCAAAGAGACTTTTCTTCGAACATATAATCATTGACCCCTAAAGAGCAAACTCTCTAAAGCGCAAATGGCCACGTTCGCAAATGCTTTCCTCGGGGAAAAAATTCAGTTGGCCATTATTGGGAATTGCCCTTTTCCCCAATGTAGAGCAATCTCAGAGTTGGTATATTTAGTTAGGGTGTGTGTGGGGTTTTAAAGGGTTAAAGGGATTTGAAGTTTGTATTTTTTGTGTATGGCCCCATGAATCTTTTCCCAGGGAAAAAATTTGCAGACATGGCCATTTGTGCTTTAGAACATTCACTCTTTAGGGGTTGATGATTATATGTTGGAAGAAAAGTCTTTTCGAACATATAATATAGACCCAACTAAATGTACTGGAGCCCTGCTGAGATCGAACTATTGTCTGCCAAAGAAGAAATTACTAGCAACTGCAATTAATAGTACTGAATATGGTGAAGAAAATGGGGAAACTGGTGAAGGGATCTTTGGAAAGGGGAAGGAGCAAATATAACAGTAGATGGAATTTGTGAGGGCAATGCATATAGAATGGTTCTCAGAAGGAGGAATGTAATTTGGGAAAGGACAGGAACTGAGCAATTTATGTAATGTTGGTGTGAATGATGGTTGTCAAGGACAAAACATATATGTATAGTGCATGAAAATAATGAAAAATGTTACTTTGGTTTTGTATATGTACTTAAGTAATTGTTTGAAATATGTTTTTTTAACAAAAAATCTTTATTAAATGATCATGTATGACATAGGCAGTAATACATTTATATAACTGTAAACAAACCATGATGATATAATTTTAGTTGCAAACATTATACATTAATTATAATCTATCCAGTCATTGTCAGTCAAACATTACATAGCCATTCAAATCCTGCCTTCTTTTAAATGTCTTTCCTCCTCTGCATGTATTGTTCCCACAATTCCCATTTTTTCTATGTAATTTTCTTCTACTCTTTTCTAAAAATCCCAATTCCAGTTGTTTTATCTCTATTACTATATTTGCTATATTGCTATATTCACTGCTTCTAGTAAAATTAGTTTAGACATTGATTTCCATTTTCTAGTAATTTATTTTTTGGCAGCAACCATAATTAGACCCGGCAAGGCCTTACTATGTCTAGGAAATTACAATTCTGTATCGTAGCTCAAAAAATAATTTCCTTCGTTACTCCAATTTGCTCATCTAGTTTCTCTGACGGAGCAGTCTGCAGGGAATCTTTAAAGTCTGCCAACTCATTACACTCCCAGAAAATATGTTCCCAATTACGTCTTTCTTCTCCATCACACCTCCTACATTTGCTGTCTACCTGAGGAAAAATTCTTTGGAGTCTGCTTGGGATATGAAAAATACCTATGTAAACACTCCCAAGCAAAGATCCTAAATCTTCTAGATGATGTTGCATATTTGGGAGAGATACATATATCTGCTTGGAATATGAAAAATACCTATCTAAACACTTCCAAGCAAAAATCCTAAATCTTCTAGATGCTGTTGCATACTTCAGATATATATACATATGTATATATCCCATTGTTTCTTTGTAAACTGCTTATCCAAGTGAATTGCTTATCCAATTTGTCTTCCTTATCCTTTCTAACTTCCTCTGATTGATTTTTATAGTTATCATGCAGTATTTTGTATGCTCTACTAATTATTCTGTTTTTAGCAGCAGCTTTTGTGCTAGATTATACTAAAAACTCTATCAGTGCTGGTCTTTCATTTAGGATCCCCCTATTTCATAGGTTTATAGGCGAGTACTCAGCTAATGGCCCTAGAGCCTTTACAATATTAGCCCATAGGATTGCCTTGGCAACTTGCCACCCGATGTTAGTTTCTAGTGTCTCTGTCTAGTACAGTCACTGAAGTGATTCCCAGGGTGAATTTTCTGTTTCCCATCTACTCGTCAAGATTTCTCTTGAAAAGGGCTAGTGAGGTGCTGTGCTTGACGAGTAATGGAAGTCTATTCCAGAGTATGGGCAGTCTCTGGGTTAAGAATCTATCCCACCAGCATGTTCTGTTGATTGAGGTAATAAGGTTGAGGTGTCTGGAATGTGTGCTGTGGAGGGATTGGGATTTCTTTAGATGTAGTATATGAAACAGGACTAGGTCAGACATGGCTTTGTAAGTCAAGCATAGGTCACCTCTAAGTAGGCGATATGAGACATTTCTTTCTCTTTGCGTATACTCTGATATCAATCCTTGATAGGGAAGGCAATCTCTAGCCTGCAGTCCAAATAAATTCCTGTTCTCTTCTCATTCTATTACCTTTCCCTCTTTAATTATTTGCTCAAAATATCTTGGTTCTTTTGACAGTTTTCTCAAATAAATTCCACCCCCCCTTGCCTATTGTCTGCATCCCTAATTTCAGTCAACCTATTGGCAGAATATCCTTTCTCCATTCCTGTGCTAGCTTAGTTCTTGGAATACTTTCTGCTACTTTATGAATATAGTATTCTTTAATTTCTACAAATCTTTTGGGTTTCTAATACTATGATGGGAATGGACCCCATTCCTAAGTCAAAGTACAATTAAAGTTCATGAAATTAGTATTGTTTCAATCTTTGATGTCAGCAAAAAGTGCTCTTCGCAGTACTCACAATGTGCCCAGTAATGACTCCTCCTGCAATTCATATGCGGTTACATGGATTGGTAACATATCTACATACGATTGCAGATTCTTTTTTATGAGACCCCATTGCTCCAACTACTATATGAACTGTCTGGGTATCTATTTTCTGCATTGCTCTCATTTCTGCCTGCAGATGCTGATATTTTATGACTTTGTGTTTCTCTGTATGCAAGACACTGTAGTCACTGGGTGTGGCAATTTCAATGATCAATACTGCTTTTGTTTTTTTTTTCTTGGATTATTATATCCGGTTTTCTAGCATCTGTCTTTTGAACTGTTTGTAATGGGTGATCCCATGTGATATAAACTTCATCATTTTCTGTGATGCTTTGTGGCTCATGTTTCCAGTGTTTTTCAGCCACTTCAACGCTATAATGTGGGGGCAGAGCCTAGATGGCCAACTGAGAGCAGTGAATTTTGAGAGCTCCATAAACTAGTATAATGATATAGGAAAATTTTATTATTTTCGAGTTTAAAATGTCAGAAATCTATAGATAAACTACTAAACTACACATTTTTGGTGGAGATATACAAACATTTTCCAGTCAAGTAACTTGGAGATATATTGAGTCACTGAATATGAACAACTCAAGGAATTCTCATCCAGATGTTGCTTTGAAAAAAGAACTGCAATTGAAGACATCTACCTTACAGGAACCATCTTTGAAGATGGATGGCTTTAAAAATTACTTAGAAAACCTCAAATTAAATCCTCAAAAACAGACTGATACTCTTAAGTGACTATTACAGCAACACCATACAAAAATAAAAAATATAGAGACTACTCTAAATGACACTGAAGGGAGACTCAAAGAGGAAGAATTCCAAAAAGAAGTTATGCTTAAACAGAATACATGGCTGCTTAACAAAATAGATGACTTAGAAAACAGGGAAACTAGAAACAACATAAGGATCTTTGGTCTGCCTGAAAACACTGAAGAATACATTATTTCATTCTTAACCTGGATTCCTGAATTTTTAGACTTGAAAGAGGGACTTTCATTTGAAATTGAATGGGCACATATAGCACTGAGGAAACCTGCTTTTAACTCAACAAATACTCCACCTAGATCCATAGTTGTAAAATTTATTTCATTTCTGGACAAGGAACTAATATTAAAATCTGCTTGGAGAAAATCACCCTTAAAATACAATCAAAGCCTGATAAGGTTTGATAATGATTATTCTTCCAGAATACTAGAACAAAGGAAAACAGTCTGGCCAATAATAAAACTGTTGAAACAAAACAACATTAAAGCACAGCTAGCCTTTACAGCCATTTTAAAAATACTTTTTGTCAATCAGATGAGAACCTTTAATGAC
Organism: Protopterus annectens; assembly: GCF_019279795.1. Taxonomy (NCBI): domain Eukaryota; kingdom Metazoa; phylum Chordata; order Ceratodontiformes; family Protopteridae; genus Protopterus; species Protopterus annectens. Next base: position 829,512,761 of record NC_056744.1, read on the forward strand.
TTAGAAAAAGCTACTATATTCATCAAAAACAACAACATAGTGTCTATCCCAGAAGAAATGGAATGGATGACCCCTGCTCCTAAAAGAATAAAAGAAACAACTCCTTGGACTGATGCTAGAAAGAAGAAACAAAAAACTGATTCCAAGATAGCTGTCCCAAAAAAAAAAGAACTCTTACAACTACATCTCTCAAAGTATCAGCTGATGCATCACTTATCTGTTTTTATTTTAAAAAAGGAGGGTTTCTTAAACAACTGAGAAACAGTAATGATTTATTCAGAATGTTCAGAGTCCAGTAATTCTTCACAAACAAGATGGGTTACTATTTACATTATATATAAGCCAAACAAAGCAACATATAATATATACATAGAAGTTTCTGTTCCCCTACTTGAACTCAGTGAATACTTATCTTGTTCATTTTTCATTGTTTTTACTTATAATTTAAGTAATTAATCGACTAATTCAACAAGGTTCTATTCATCAGAGTTCAGACTCAAATGTAACAAATTAACATCATATAAAATAGCAGTAACAGTAGAGTGTTTTGAAAAAAAAATGCTGTCATGGAGATTAATGCCTTCTTTAGTTAAAGTATGATTTAGAAATGTCATGTATATCCTGGTTGAATAATAGTAGCAAGCTCTTAGTACAAATGTCATCATTATTCTGTCTAAATATAGTTAATATCAGTTATGGCAGGTATGTACAAATGTAATTATTATTCTGTCTAAATATAGTTAATATCAATTATGACAGGTATCATAGCTTCGAGTGCTGTTTGATCAATCCTGATATGGTGTGCGTGGATGCAGCAGTGTCTGGCAGCTAGTACAAATGTCATTATTATTCTGTCTAAACATAGTTAATATCAATTACGGCAGGTATCATAGCTTTGAGTGCTGTTTGATTAAGCCTGACACGTTGTGTGTGGATGCAGTTGTTGTATGTTGCCATTTTCGTCTCTGGGAAGTTGTGGGTTGCGGCTTGTGATTGAGGTTTACTGATGCTTGTGTATTAGGAAGAGACACTTGGTGTTTTAGCCTGGATCCAGGGGAAGGGAGTGGATAAAACTGTGATTTGGGATATTTTGGCAGAGAATAGTTTGTTTATACATCTGCTGAGTGAGAGGTGGGAAGACTGGTAGAATGTGTGTTATCTCTTGTTGTGGCGGCTTGTTGGGAGTTTTTTTTTTATCTGTTTGCTCTCCAATGTCCTTCATGTTTCACTGTTGCAGTCATCACATTTGGGTTATCTGCCTGCAGGTAGTCTTCCGTCGGCCTGAATACCAGAGTCTTGGGGTATCTGCGTCAGATGCTGTCGCTTCTTCCATGACATCAGGTTGTCAGGGGTATAAAACATGCAGCCGACGCCATTACATCAGCTTTTCTTGCCGTGCAGTGTCCAAAGCAGAAGCAGTTTGCAAGTGCCGGTCGGCCGCCTTGTGAAATTTTAATTTTTCAAGTTTCAGACCTGAAATCTTCTAAAAGATAAGTACCCCATTGGGGATCATTTTTTCTTGCTCTAATCGATGTCAGAAAAAGTGAATAATTGTCTTGCCTGTGGAAAGCAAATACCTCACAGAGATTTTCATTCTTACTGCGTCACCTGTTTAGGCCCAGACCATGATGTTCCTCACTGTCGGTTTTGTGCCTTGTTCAACGCCCGAACTATTCATCATTGGGCTATTTTTGAAGCTAAATTCTTTCACTCTCATTCTCTGTATTCCAAAATGGCTTTGATAAGCCATTCAAATATCGATCTTTCAAAAAAATGTAAGGTTAAAGACAGGGACAGACCGCATAGGCCGGTACTCAGTGAGGCACCTTCACAGCCCCTGATACCCGCTTCTGCAGATTCTCAGGCCTCTGCTGAGACCCATTTGGAGTCTGGTATGCAGCGAGTTGCTTCCTTGACTTTGGAACCTGCGGATGTCTCTACCTTGGATGGGTCTGGAGCCGCTGTGCAGGCACTGCCTTCTGAGGGTGTATTCCAACCTTCCAATGTTCGTATTAAACTGGCATCTTTGTTTTTGACTAAAACTACCAACTTTCTCAGGCCCAGAGTTCACACTACGCCTAGAAAACCAACATCCAAAGCACATGCTCAAGCTCCCATGCCATGGAAACAAATGCTTAGAATGGCTATAAAGACCGTATATCTTTAATTAGTGGAAGCCAGCCTTCCCCCTCTATAAGACAAAGGATTGCTTTTCCTTGTGATTTTACTTCCACTCACTGCCAACCCCAAGCGGATGGCCAGACCTCCCCGCAAACCAGTGGGCAGAGGCCTAAAAGCAAGTACTTTTTCTTCTCAGCATCAAGGCTATTCACCCTGTCCCAGCAGAGCTAAGGGGGCAAGGTTTTTACTCCAGACTGTTTCTGGTACCCAGAAAAGAAAGCTCTTGGCACCCTATCCTGGATCTGTCTATTCTCAACACCTTCCTGGTGGTTCCAAGGTTCGAAATGCTTACTCTCCAACAGCTGCTTCCTATGCTAGCCACCCTAGACTTAAAAGAAGCTTATCTGCACATCCTCATAAGGGAATCTTGCAGGGAATATCTACGTTTCAGTGCAGGCTGTATGCACTTTCAGTTCTCTGCACTTCCCTTTGGCTTAAATACTGCACCCAGGGTATTCACAAAATGCCTAGCTCCAGCCATTGCATATTGCAGGCAGAGAAAAATTCAGTTTACCCATACTCGGATGATTGCCTGATTCGGGCAGACAGTCAGGAATTGCTACTGCAGCACCTGACATTTGTAAAGAGACTTCTAACTTCACTGGGGTACACCATCAACAAAAAGAAATCACATCAGGTACCCAGCCAACAGATTGCATTCCTGGGAGCAAGCTTGAACACAACTTCCCCAGATGGCATTCCCCACTCCAGAAAAACAAATTTGTTTGACAAACTACTTCAATCTACTGGCCACCAAAACCCAGCTATCTGCAAGAAAAATACTGCAAGCCCTAGGGTTCATGGCCTCTTGCATTCTACTAATTCCATATGCAAGACTGCATATGAGGAAACTTCAATTGTACTTAAAAAGTCTCTGATGTCAACATTCTCAGGACCTGGAAACAATGATTCCTATCATTCCTTGCCTAAGGGCAGAGTTCCTTTGGTGGGCAAAGGCCTGCTACCACAACAAAGGACTCCCTTTCAATCAACCCCCGGCTTCCCAAAACCCTAACAACAGACACATCAGACTATGCATGGGGGGCTCACATAGCAGGACAGTGTATTCAAGGCAAATGGAGCCCAAAGCAAATGCACCTGCACATCAATCAAAAAAATGTTAGCTGCACAGAATGCTCTGACAGCTGTCAAATACCTTATCCTTCCAGGACAACTCCTGATAAAGACAAACAACACCACAGTTATGTGGTATATAAATAAGCAGGGGGGAACCCATTCGTACCCACTCTGCAGGTTAGCAATGGCTCTGTGGAACACAGCCTTGAGCAATCAAGTGCACCTGTAAGCTCAATTCCTGCCAGGCAAACTAAACTCACTGGCAAATGACTTAAGTAGAAATCTAATGGACCGACATGAGTGAAAATGGGAACCCAAATCATTCAAGCTTCTGATCTACAGGTGGGGGGCACCAGAGGTGGACCTCTTTGCTTCCCCTCAGAACTATCAATTGAGCAAATATTGCACCAGAACTCTCCACAGCTAAGCATGGAAAGTGAATGCCCTGTTCTTTATATGGGAGACCCTCTCAATCTATGCCTTTCCCCCTCTGCACCTCCTCTCGAAGGTTCTACTAAAGATCAAACAGGACAAGCCAAGGACAATCCTGATTGCACCAGAGTGACCATGCCAACACTGGTACCCACTTTTGTGCAGTCTGACAGTACTGCCACCATCGCACCTGCCTCAGACCCCCTCCCTGCTGTCTCAGCAGAAGGGCCATATTTTGCACCCTCTGCTTCAAACCCTGAACCTAACAGCCTGGCTCATCCCCTGAACTCATCACCAGCAACCCTGAGTAAACAGGAGCTGGATGTCATCCTTGAGGCAAGATACTGTTCTTTGAACCAGTCTCAAGGAATGGACACAACGGTGCCCAGCTTACCTCATATACTAGATTACTTAACAGAAATGCTCCACAAAGGCCTATCCTTCTCTTCAATTAAGACTCATGCCTCTGCCACTTCATCTCATTATAATATTGAGCCACCCCTCTTCTCTCCAACCTGGGGCTTTAACTTTGTATTGGAAAAACTCACACTTCCACCCTTTGAAACTGCTGCTTCAGCAGAGTTACAGTTCCTCTTCTGGAAAACAGCTTTACTTCTAGCCATCACTTCAGCAAGAAGGGTGTCTGACTTGAAGTCCCTTATGGCTGTGGAATCCTTCATTATCTTCCATGCGGACAGGGTTTCCCTCAGGACTAACCCATCATTTATGCCCATGGTGGTATCTAGTGTGGCTTTAAACCAATCCATTCATTTGTCAACCTTTTTCCCTAATCCTTAGAATAAAGGGGAAAGGATCCTGCACTCCCTGGATGGGCACAGGCAGCTTAAGTTCTATCTGGACTGGACTAAACCTTTCAGAAAATCTGACCAGCTGCTAGTGAGCTTTGCTACAGAGGAAGAGGGCAGGGCCATTTCAAAGCAAACCATTTCTAAATGGATGGCACACTGCAACCATTTCTGCTACAAACACCATGGGAAACCTACCCCACAAGGGATCAGAACACATTCCACTAGGGCTACATCAACCTCTGCAGCATTTCTCAGGGAAATCCCTACCAGGGACATCCTGGAAGCTGCAACCTGGATCTCTGTACACACCCTCACCAAGCATTACCACTTACTTATCTTTTCTATCTTTTCTAAATCCAGAGCTGGATTTGCCTCAGCAGTCTTACAGGGCCTACTTGCCAGCACTAATGCTTCTTTACTGCCTCCACCCATCCTCAGCTTTGGGAATCAACCCAAATGTGATGATTGCAACAGTGAAACTTGAAAAACATAGTACAGTTGTGTACACTTAACATAAATGTAGATATTCGAGTGTATTCACTGTTGCAGTCCTGGTTACCCTCCCTCCAGCCCCCTGACTTCTCTATGCTTCTACCTATTCTTTTTTGTTTGGCCTTATCTTATAACATTGGTATTTACTTTCTACTAAGGGTGTTCCACATCATGTAATTGCTTCCTATTGTGGGGGCTCCTGACATCTGGGGCAAGAAAAACTGATGTAATGGCATGGGCTGCATGTTTTATACCCCTGACAACCTGACATCATGGAAGAAGTGACAGCATCCGACACAGAAATCCCAAGACTCTGGTATTCAGGCCAACTGAGGGCTACCTGCAGGCAGATAACCCAAATGTGATGACTGCAACAGTGAATACACCGAACATCTACATTTATGGTAAGTGTACACAACTGTACTTTCTTTTCCTGACTGCTGCCTCGCTGAAAGGACGGGAATTTAGGCTTGAAGTTGCAGTGAAGTGAACCTTTGCTTCAGGTGCATCGTGAGCCTCTGGTCTGCAGTACACAAGACACACTAACAGAAACAGATGCTCCCAGGTTGCTATGGTAATGGAGACAGAGTGATGATAATGCTTAATGGCTCTGAGGAGCCTCTGAGATGATTCTCAGCAATGTTTTTCATTTAAAAAAATCTATATATAATAAAAGAGTTGTTTTAAACCACGTGTACACATACGGATGGTCTCCCAACACTTCATTTAGCTCATTAAGTTGATTCTTGATAAAAAAAAAGTGCAATTTTATATTTAAAATGTATTTTGGTCTAAACACATTAAGGACTTACATAAGAGTGGAAGTCTGAGTTATTGTGAAAGACTAAGAGCACTTGGTCTTGTGCAGAACCCTTTGCAGTGGTCTGGGAGGTGAGCTTGCTTGGATGTGTTGGGCATATGGGGATAGCTGATTTACTAGGGGTGTTTGGGCTTGCTGGGAAGTGCTAGAGAGTCATCAGATTTCCTTCATGGAAATATCTGTGGTAATGGAATGTGTGTTGAGTGGTTCACTGGCAGATTGACCACTGCGTGGAACAGACTGGTAAAGTGGAACAGGACAAATATTGATTTGAATATTTTAAGAACAGCCTGGAAACACACCACATGAGCTAGTGAATGGTATTGTGGCAAAACTGGATGGGTATTGTTTCCCGTGCTTGAAGTACTGATATGTGTGTATGTAAGGATGGAAATGTAACAAATAAGAAACTAGAAATGTCTCATAATTTAAAGTCTATGGACTATATAAACATGCTTGGAAGGAACTAATAATAAGAATAAGCATTACAACTTGTGGTCTCTCAAATAATTAAGCAACAGCCAAACAAAAAACACAATAGTTATGTAATGTATGATTTTAGTAAATCTAGACATAAAATATATAATCGTCATATAAGATGAAGCAGTCTGCTGAATTTAGATATTAAAGACAGGATTTAATAACATGGGCTTGTGTATAATAACACTACTGTCTTAATTTGTCATAAATGACATACACTACATTGAACATCAAGGGAAAGCATGATGATTTTCTTATATAAGTAAATATGCATAACAAGTCATGTAATTCCTTTAACTTGAATTGTATTTTTTGTAACCCATCTTGACCATGTATAATACTTAAGTGGTTACCAAGGTAACTAATATTTATACATGACATCAAACTGACAACGTTGTTCAAGGGAAACAACAGAAGCCTGAACTAGGAATGTCACAGAATGTAACAATCACATTCTGAACAAATAGTATTAAATTGACAATAATCACTGTTTAACCTTTGCTGATTATACAAAATAGAATGTTGCCATTTAAATCTAAAAACATTCAGTATATGCCATAAAATGGCAATTTATGGATATGGAAAGGGAACTTGTAATCATTAATCACAATAAGTGAATTTGTTGTTTTTAAGCTATAATTTCACTAATTTTATAATAAGAAATGATAGATATGAAAATCCTTATGAGTAGGAAATGGGGGAAAGAGGATGCACTGATAATTAAAATGCACTAACTTTCATCAATGATCACATAAAACAAACTTGATGCTTTAAGTAAGTTAACAACAAACAAAGTGATTACTTCAATGCTGGCAAATAATGAAATATAACTTCTGATATATCCAGTAAAATACATTGTATTATAAACATTAGGTATAAATATTATTACCATCTATTTATATTAAGTGATAAGTTTTGAAAGACTTCATCAATAAGGGTGAATATGTTAAATAACTGTGTGCTATAATTTTTTACTGAGGTTTTATATATGATACATCCTACTTTATTATGATTGAATTGCTTGTCATCTATCTTTCATGTAAATATTAATTGCTTACACAATGAGTATACATTTATATTGTATTAGAATTCTGTCCAATCTACAATATACTATATCTTTTCAAAATAATATAAATATTGCTTATTCCTATTACAAATATTCTCCATATGATAATTCAATTTATGGAGCTCAGATGTTCTGGATTGTCAAGATATGAGTGATAATCTGATAGACTTAGGTTTATCCATCAGATTAGGAATGATTTTGATTCCATGGCTAGTGAGGATCTTAGGTTTTGTTAACATTTATTAATTTAAATTTATTTCACAAAAAAACGTTTTTAGTATGTCTGACCAAAACATTACCTTATTGGTAAACATGTAAAGTATAAAACTGATAATTTCCTTTAAAAGCTCAAACATATACTTTATAGTTATCAGAGGAAAATGTTTAATAGTCACAACAAAACAAAAAAGACATAGTCTAAATAACCTAAGATGGATTTAACTTTATTATCTTTAAATACCAATGGCTTAAACAATCCTAGCAAGAAATCAAATCTACTGAAATATTTAAAATTGAACAAAGCACAAATTGTCTTCCTTCAAGAAACTCATTTCAAAACAAATGACAATTACAAATGGAATCTTAAGGAATATATGATATTGGCGCAATCCACTTATAAGCCAAAGACAAAAGCGGTAACAATTTTATGGAAAACAAATGTGATTAACCCAGAAATCATTTATAAGTATGAAGATAAAGAAGGCCTTATGGCATTAGTAATAGTTATATATAATAACAGAATATGGACCCTAGCCAATCTGTACTGGTTTCCAAGCATTGGAAAAGGAACTGTTAAAAATCACTTGGATTTCATTTCCAATAATTATAAAGGCAACTTAATATTAGAAGGAGATTTTAACTGTATAGTTGATATTTCTGAAACTACAAATAAAAGACCACTGTGTACATCTGCTGTATCAAAAACTTTAAACAAGTGGGTAGAATCATTTCATCTTGTAGATACTTTCAAATTTAAAGAAGATAAATCTCTGTTGTTTTCCCATCAAGATCACAGGTTTGGTACCCAAACTAGAATAGATAAAATATTTGCTGCCCGTACTTGCTCTCTAAAATCACTAATTTCTCAATCACTCACTGTCCCTTTTCAGACCACAATTCATTGATACTAAAATTTCAAAATGGGTACAAACCATTAATCTTTAACTCCAGAATTCCAGCATATATGACTAAAATTAAAGAGTTCAAACCTGGTTATTATCTGAATTACAGTTCTTCTTAGATATTAATTACACCACAGAGATAAATAAAATAATGATGTGGGACTCATTAAAAGCTTACATATATGGTAAAACCCTAACTTGGTATAAAAAAACAGAGAATGGGATTCTGCATTATTAGATCTACAATCCAAACTTTTGTCAGTGAAAGCTGGAAAAAAATCAAAATAATTTGGAGATGAAAAAGAAAGTAGAAGTATTAAACAATAAATACAATGAAATTCTAACACATAAAACTAGTTTAGCTTTAGAAATACTAAAACTTAATACCTTGGCCACTTCTCCCAAATATCTACATAATTTATCCACAAGAATCAAAATACAATCAAAAGCTAATAACATTAAAAGTATCTTCCATGAAAAGAAAGGGAAAAATGTTTCCGATATAGATGACATTCCTGATGCCTATAGAACTCACTATATGGAACATTTCCAAAAAGAAAATATACATTTCGATCAATTAAATCTAGATGAAAAATGTTCTAATATAAAAAAAAAAAAACAGAAAAATTAAAACTAGTTCTGCAAGCACACATGTCCTACAAAGAAATTACAGATACAATAAAAGAGGGTAAAAATAATAAAGGTCCAGGTATAGATGGTATAATTATGGAAATATATAAACTTTTTCCTTCAAAGATACTATCCCTCTTCCATAAAACTCTATTAGAAATTCAGTTACAAGCTTTAATACCACCCTTTTTGTTTTATTGACCTTCTTGTTGTTGCTCTCATTGATCTTAATATATCTATCCATATCTATTAAGTCAAGCAACTCTTCTCTTAGCTCATTTTCTTCCAAACTGAAGGCACATCCCTTGTTTTCTGTTTCCTGCAGGTATTCTATAGAAAGTTCTATAGCATCTTCCTGTGGCACATTCTCTTCAATTTCATCCTGTGCCATCTATTGCTCTGTCATATGGGACATCACTGGCCTATCACTCCTCAACACTGACTGCATCAGAGTTTCCACAGTTTACTGTTCCTTTCCTTGCTGTCTAGCTTTAAGTGAATATTTATACTGATTTCCTGTGGAAGGCTCCAAAATCTCTTGATATGGCACCTGACCAATTGTTTCTTATTCCACTGTTTTCCCCTTAATTTGGATATCCATTGCTCCAGCCTGTTGTGGTGCTTTCTGCATTTGATTTTCTACACTGAATCCTTCACCTTGTACGTATTATATAACCTCAGTTTCTATGTCTTTAACTTCTCCATTATTAATCTCCTTTTCTACTTTTCCTCTTTGTCTTCTTATTCTGTGTGGTTATTGTTATTCTCCTTAAGGATCTGCATCCAAAATCCCAGTCTCTCCTTGTTTCTTGAGCTTCCCCCATTTCATCATCATCCCTTTCTACTCTGAATTATAGGTTTCTGCTTATGCTATGTATAGAAGCCTTAACTGTGTTGCTCTGAAATACCCATTCAAATCTGATAATCCCAAATCGCCTTGTTCAGTTGGAAGAATCAACTTATCCCACTTGATTCTTGCCATCTTCCCCTTCTCTTTTATAATTGCTGTCCACAACTTTTTCTCTGGTTGAAAAAAATGCCTGACCTGTGTATAAAACTAAAGGGGATAAAAACATTTTAACTGCTTGTGTCTTGCTATCCATATCCATATAACAGACCTTCCAGTTTCTCAGTTTTTGTATTATGTTTTGTTTAGTCTCTTCCCACATATTATTATCTTTTGTTTAGTCTCTTCCTACATATCCTTAGCTGCCACACCAGAATCCTTTTTAATCTGTACTTCTAAGTAGTTCATTTTATCATGTCTTCATAAATAAGAGTATTGCTGAACCAATTCATGTGCAGGTATGTAATTTACAGCTATTTCCTTTGTTTTAGCTTCATTAATTTTGTATTCCAAAAGATCTGAAACTGCCTCAAAATATTTCACAACACTGAAATGTCCTTTTCTGGTGTTATCGGGTATAAAATAATATCATCGGCAAATAGAGCCAGCTTTTATCCTTAAATTTTTAAGTCCCTTATACTCTTTGCCAATGTTTCTAAATATAACGCAAATAACAAAGGAAATGAAGACATCCCTGCCTGGTTCCTCTTTTCAGACACATCTTATCAGTGATGAACCCTTCCACTTAAATTTTTGCATCTGATCCCTCATATGTCTTCCTAATTAACCTTATTATTGTATCACAGAATGCAAATGCTTCCATTACCCTACTCATAAAATCCCAACTTATTACCAACAATAGCAGTATTTTCTTACATTCTGCTTCCTTTTGTATCATCATTGTTCTGCTAATGTTGTCAAATGTTTGCCTCCCCAAGTTTACCAGATTTATTAAGCAGGATCTACCTTTACTAAACCAAACTGTTGTATTCTTAATGTCAAGTTTAATGAGGTCAGTTATAATATATTTCATGAATTTGCAAATTAAACTCATCAGGCTGTTTGGATATAAGCTCTAAGTTCTGTAGTGGGCCACCCCTGTGGAATGGCCACATTAGTGCTGTCTGCCATACTTCTGAGACAAAGTCTGTTGCTATAATTAGGTTAAACAGTTTATGGTGTGGTTCTACCAGGACATGTTTGGTACTTCTTATCGAACAGCCTGGTATACCATCTGGTCCAATGAGGAGGTGTCTTTTGTCTTTCAGTACATGTTGTTTTCTGATGATTGAGTGGTTTGAAAGATAAAGGGGATAAATCAGCTTTAGAGTGTTACCTCAAGAGAAAATTTGTACTGAATTATTTAGTGTATTAACAATATACATATGGTATGAGTAGTTTGTCATTTTTTGTGACCTTTGTGCAATGTTGTTGTTTCTTGCTTTCCTAACATAATTAAAGACAAATTTGTAGTTGTCCTTGGCTTCAAATACTAATCTAAGTACATGAGCTGCATTGGGAGATTTAATACTTTTCTTTAATGTTTTTGTTAACTTTTCAACAGTTTTCTTAACTATTGGATCTTTATATCTGCTGTATACTTTAATGAGCCTCTTCCTTTTATTGCAGACTTTCTGTATGTCAGTGGACTGCCAGGGTGTCTTGCTTTAAATTTTACATTGCATTTGCATTTGGATGAGAGTGCCAGTTCAACACAGTTATCTAAGTAGCTATAGAACTCCTTTGCAAACCTGTCTGCTGAAGCAATATTTGGGGTGATGTTGTTATAAGTGAATTTTGAGACTTCCTCATAGAAAAGACAGCTGTGTAAGAACTTACCATTATAGTAGATGTCCAACTAATCACTGTTGCAGTATTATTAGTAAAGGGAAATATCTCACCAAGGGTAGCTGTATGGTCAGCCAGGATACAAAAACCTAGGCATCTTTCTCTTGCTCTGTACATCTGGTGCACTACTAAAAGCATGTCAAAGTTATGTGGTGCATAACAGAAGTATGGGTGTGAAGTACCTTTATTTATTTTACTTTTTATTTTATTTATTTTTTACCTCAGGATTTTTGACCAGACCTGAAAGACAACAAGACAACAAAGACAAGAAGCCACCAAACGAACATGTTAACCAGAAGGGAGAAGGAAAGGATGCTACCTGGGTCTAAAACACAAACAGGAAAAAAAAGGGAAGGAGAGTGGGATGTAATAATACAAGAGTGATCAGTCGGGCATCTACTGTTATGGCTACTTCTTACTAAATATTCTACGTCCTACACATGATCATTGTTCCAGTATTATTAAAAACTAGGAAGAGTCGCAAAGCTTTCTCTAAGTGTCTAGGGAAGAGGAATGAAGACCTGAGCTGGACTCTTAAGATTCCTTGCAATATGGAGCATGGTAATCCAGTTCAAGCTCTAGAAAAGGCATCTTGCAATGCTTAGTAAATGTATGTATAGAATATCAGCTTCTAAAACAGACCTGGCGACTGGACCTTTAAAAAACAGCTCTGGTAAAGTGTGTCTTAACCAAATATGAAGCTTCTAACTATGGAAGGAATAGTAAAAAGAGATGAAAGAAGAGGTCTATTTGGAAAGTATTTTTTTGGAAACAGGAAGACCCAACTTTTTGTCCTGAAAGGAAATTAAATGCTGGTTTGACTTTCTAATAGATTTGGTCTTGTCAAGATAAAGCCTCATCTGTCTATGAACATTTAAAGGATGCAAAATTCTCTGACCCCTATTTTGATGATAGAGGAAAAAGGTAGGGAGGTTGAAAGGCTGGTTCAAAGACAGCTCATTGACCAACTTAGACATAGGGGATGAGTTAGTCTTGAGTGTAACCCTATCTTTTGAAATGCCAAGAAGAGAGGAAAAGTCATGAGAACCTGCAGTTCAGAAAGACTTTTGGCAGAAGTAAGGATCACCAGTATGACCGCCTTCCAAGTTTTAAACCCCATGGAAGCAGAAGAAGCAGGTTCAAATGAGTGAAGAATTGACTTTTCTAAAACATAATTCAGGTCCCAAAGAGGACAGGTACATTTTACAGGTGACTTGAGTTGAATGATGCATTTTAAAAACTGTTTGACCTCAAAATGTGAAGACAAAGGTGGTTCAAAAGGAAGGAAGGCAGAAATGGTTAGCTGATATATATGCTTTTATGGAAAAATATGCCATCTCCATATGCCAAAAATTGCCAGCTGTCTCATCACCCTTTAACTTTATCCCTGTGCTCCTCCAAGAAAGGAAGAAATAAACTCTCCAGCTTGCTTACCCTCCACTAGGAGTTAAGAATCTGCCTGGCAACTAAGGACCCTTCCCAAATTACCAGCTGCCTCATCACCCTATAATTTTATCCTTGTGCTCTTCCAAGAAAGGAAGAAAGAAAGTATGTGTTTTCCTTATACTGGCTTTAAAGCTAATTTTAGTATGTTTGATTCTTGATGTTTGTAATTGCAAGCTTCCCAGCCTGGACAGCCAGCAGCCATACCCCCTCTGTATCCTGTAGTCAAAGTACTGACCCTTAGCTCCTTTATTACTATTTCCCTTAGCTGAACAGATCTTATTTAGTCCTAGAATAGCCTTCGCCAGAAAGTACTACTGCTGTAATACATTTTCCTGTCCACTAGGTGGCACCCTTATCCAGTCCCTATCATTTGTCTATCCCACTATCCTATAGTATACTTCCTCTACAGTCTGCTGTCTACACCTTGCTATTATCATTCTTTCACATACCTCTTGCTTTTCTGTAATCACCCACTGTCCTCCTCTGAACACTTCCACTCTACTTCTTACTCATTCTACACTTATCTACACTGAACTTACCTTTAGCAGTCAGCGTTCCACTGATTGTTCACCTTGACTGTTTCACTCACTTGTCTCAACCCGCTCCATTCACCCTGAGGACTCACTCCGCTCCCCTACCCTGCCCCCAAATTTCAGCCGCCCCCAGTGCTCCTACATTTATTCCTCTAAACCACACCCCCATTACATCTGCTCCAGTCTAAAGGCCCACCTCATTAGCACTCCCATCCCTTCTTGTTACATCACCCCACCTGTTTGATACTTCCTCACCTCCCATTTTGTTCCCCAAATTAAACCATTATAATGACTATATTACCTATCCCAATACAAATAAAACTATTACTCTTGGCCTCACTCTTACCTCCTCTAACTATAGTCTATCTGCTAACCTCCTATGAACATCCAATATGTCCAAACCTTCGTTACCCTTCAAATTTACTTCCACACCACTACTAGCTATCTCCCAAAACCACATAAACATCACATCCAGACCCTGCTACCTACAAGCCAAATATCATAGATTGGCCCACATCAGGTATATCGATCTAAACACTAAGAAATCACTGTAGTATTATTGTAAGCTTCAAAACTCTATAAATAGAATATACCTCCACTCCTTACTAGATGGGGAAATTCATCCAAACCCCAGCCCAAACAATACTCTTGCCACTGAACAAAACAACCCTAACCTCACTAGTACCCAAACCCCTACCAGACATTCAAACTCACTCTGTATAGTGCATCTCAACATACGTAGCATTAACAACAAAATTGCCCACCTCCATGCCCTCCTAGATGTCCACTTATTTGACATCCTATGTCTAACAGAAACATGTCTAAAATCTGTAATTAAAGGTAATGACTAGACTACACAGCCAAAAAGGGAGGGGGGTATCAATCCTTTACAAAGTAGAGCTACAAGTTACCGTTGCAAACCTTAGATCTCCTCTAGACAGTAATGCAAAAGTACTCATTTCTAAAATTCAGCTTAATACGTGCAAATCCATATATATTATTTGTATCTACCTTCCTCCTGGAAATAACATTAAAACCCTCGTAAATATCCTTAACTGGATTTCTATAAATCTCCCACAAGAAACTATATTCCTTGGAGACTTTAATATCGACTGGAAGTCCTGTAGTACTGTACACCCCACTATGGCTTCTCACAAACTATTACCTCTCCAATCAGGATTAATAAACCCAATAACAAAGAAAGTACCTTAGATTGGATTCTCACTAATACTCCTCATCAAACATACAATGTAGGGACACTCACAGATGATCTCCGTGACCACTCACTAACTTATATTATCAGGTATAAAACCAACCTAACTTACCCAAATACTTTCAGGACAATACGGACCAAAAAACATTTTTAACCCTGAACTTTTCCAAACAGAACTCAAGCAGTGCAATTGGTCACCACTAAAATACCTCCCACTAGATGAAGCTGTACAATACTTTAATTCCACATTCTTAGCCATCCTTGACCACCACGCACCAACACACTCTATTAGAAATAAGACTAAACCTGCCCTGTGGTTCTCAAAAGCCACTAGGCAAAAAATCCTTCTTAGAAACAAATCCTGGGCTAAATGGCGTACTACTAAAAATCCTATAGACCATCAAAACTTTAGACAACTTAGAAATAATACAAAAAAAGCTATCCTCTTAGATTAAAGAAACTTTTACTTCCAACTGCAGCAAACTCACCAAAATAAACCACAAACGTTTTGGACTAGCATTAACAGACTACTATACCCAGGTCGATCTATTACGCCAAACCCACAAGGCTCTAATCTTGAGAATCCCACACAAACTGCCAATGCCCTCAGTTCCTTCTTTACAGAGGCCATCCAAACTCTTGCTAGTCAACTATCTCCAGGTAGCTCAAATCTGCCAACTTCTACTACTAGCCCACTTCCTTCATTTCAGTTACAACCAGTTCCAACTTACTTCATTTGCTCCCTTCTCCAAAAACTAAAACCTACCACCCTCTCAGCTGGCCAACAACCTTCAGAATACCTGCAAAAAGCAGCTAAAGCCATAGCCTATCCCATTTCCATACTGATTAACAGAACAATAAACGAAGGTACCATCCCAGCTATCTGGAAAATCTCTCACATTATCCCCTACATAAAGGTGGGAACTCTAATGACTTTTCAAACTATCGTCCCATAGCTTTACTTTCTCCACTGGCAAAAATAATAGAAAAATGCATCCATAGGCAACTACTTCACCACCTAATCCAAAACAACTTACTTGCCAACTGTCAACATGGATTTAGGCCATTCTACAGTACTACCACTGCCCTGCTATCCTTTACAGACTGCGTTAACAAAAACCGTAACAACAATATTCTTTCCTCTGCACTCTTTATTGATCTATCTAAAGCTTTTGATATGGTTAACCACCGCTACTTTTAAATATACTCAAATCCCTTTCACTTGAAGCTCTGGCTATAAAATGGTTCAAATCTTATTTAGATAATAGACAGCAGGCTGTGCTATGGGATAATAATCTATCTACCCACCTCCCCATTTCCCTCGGTGTTGCTCAAGGCTCCATATTAGGCCCACTCCTATTCTTCATTTTTATTAACGACCTACACTTAGTAATTCCTCAAGCCACCTGTATTCAATATGCGGACAACTCCACAATAAAATGCTCAGCCACTTCTCCATCTGAACTACAGTCCCTAACCCAAAAAGCATTTAATAGAGTAGAACAATGTTTTTTACACCACTACCTCCACTTAAACCCAAAAAAAAAAAAAAAAACATTTGCTTTTTACTCCAGCCTGGAAGTCCACACCAGCAAATTTCACACTTGTATCTAATAATGGCACTCTCATATCCCCTGACCCAACCACCAAACTCTTAGGAATAACAATAGATAGCAACCTTAACTTTGATACTCATATTAACAACACAATAAAAACAGTCAACAAGAAATTGGGGTCCCTCTATAGCATCAAACCCTTCCTTACACCATTAACCAGAACCTCTATAGCCCGTACTCAATCTCCACACTCCTCTGTGCTTCACCTATATACACTAATCTCTCAAAAAAACAACCTCGACCAGCTGGCAATCTCCTATAATAATATTGCTAGATTTGCCACTGTCTCTCCATTTAAAACCCATCATTGTCTTAATCTAAAGCAGCTAGGAGGGCTAGAGTTTCAAAATCAGCTTCAATTTCACCAACTTGCTATTGCCCATAAGACCCTGTATCAACTACCAATACTCTCTAGCCTCATTACCCCTTACAACAATCTTAAAAACTTACACTCCTCAAATATACTACTTGTTTGTACAAGCAGATCCAACAACTTGGCAGGAGACTCTCTGTTCTCTAATACTGTTGGAAAGCACTGGAACCTACTACCCACTGAACCTTTATCACTATCTTCAATAACACGTTTTAAACATAAACTAAAACTATATCTTAGAACACATTGGTTATCCCTGTACTAACCCTAACTCATTTTCTTTATACTAATGGATACTCTTCACCTTTTACTCTTCTGTACTAACTCCAGCCTTATCCTTAAAGAACCAAAGAGACCATGATCTTGCAATTTAAATCTATACATATATGTGTATAGGGTTCCACTTTAAATCATCGAATTACCATTTCATCGAATTGCTATGCCCCCCACACCCCCCGTAATAAAATATACCAACTGCAAGGTCGCACTACAGTGGGGTTAGGAAATAACCTCTTTCCTCACTGTAGTGCGACCTTGGAGTTGGTATACTTATTTACAGGGGGTGTGGGGGGTGCATGGGGGCTTGCCCCCCTACATAAACAGGGTAAACAGTGTCTGGGATGTTATTTGTAGTTGCTTTATAGTTTTTGATGATTTGAGATTCGATGATATGAGTTTTAGATGAAATGAGTTTTCGACTATTTGGTCTCGATGATTTGCAATTCGATGAAATGGTAATTCGATGATTTCAAGTGGAACCGTATATAGTAATATCTTTTTATGTACAAAACCTTTTAATGTTTGTGTTATGTTTATTGTAAGTATTGTATTTTTATTAACATCAGTTGTGTTATGCTTGTACTGTAGCAACATTCTATATTGTAATTGTGTGTGTTGGAGCTTTTCTCCCCGGGCCTCTACTGAAAATGGACATGTTTCCAGTTAGACTAGCCTGGTCAACAAATGTAAAATAAAATAAATAAATAAAACTCTGAATTCTGCAGTTCATACAAATAAGAATGAATTATATGAATACCCATTTGATAAGGGTTTTGATTCTTCTTGTGGCACCAGATAGAACATCTATACCATTTAGAAAAATAAGATCTTGTAGCAGGTTTCCCAGCCTCTTGTAATACCTATAACACATCCTCTGAGAATAGATGCCTAAAATGAATTAAAATCCAGTCATCCAGAGGGTTAGATTAATAGTATGAAGCATTGGATGAATTAAAAAGCCTACTTGGGATGATTGCTCTGGGTCATATGAAAAAGAAGGGGGACCAAAAGGGAGTCACCTGGAAGATGCTTTTCTTGTCTTTGATTTTCAGGAGAACATTGGGAATTAGATGTAGGGGAAAGAATGCAGAGAAGAATCTCCTCTTCCAGGAATAAGACATGTCCATTTTCCAAGCTTCTGGGCATGGAATCCTTGAACAAAACAGCCTGACCTGCCTGTTCTGATTGAAGACAAAGAGATCTGTCTGAGGAGTACCCCACTGATGGGCAATCTGCAGGAAAACCTCTGTGTTTAAAATCCACTTGTGAGGGTTTGCCTGACATCTGCTCAAGTATTCTGTATTGCATTATTTTGTAAAGGAATGTAAACTACTGGCTAGGAGAGGCCATGTATGGCTATGTCACAAGCAGTCATATCTAATCTGTAAAGTACTAGGATCTTATCCTGCCTTGTTTGTTTATGTAACACATAACTGTGATATTACCTGTAAATATTCTGAGAGCTCCTAGAGGCAAAAAGTGATGCAAGGATTGTAAGGCTATAATAAACACTTTTATTACCTGATATTTATGTGATCATTCATGTCCTTTTTGGACCACATACCCTGGATGTTTGCATTCATACAAGCTCACCAAGCCAGATCTGATGCATCAGTGTAAAGGTCTTGGCAACAGAGAGGCACCAGAAAGGGCGGTCTTGGCTTGAGGGATATGCCTGATTGATTGCCCGATGAATCTCCATGTTGATGAATGGCAAAAGAGGACGTTTGAAGTTCAGTAGATGATAATGCTGCATCTATATTGGTTTGAGATACCACTGAATCTTCCTTATATGGAGTTTGGTCCAAGGAATTGTTAGACTAGTGGAGATGATAAACCCCAGATTTCTTTGCTCTTGCTGAGGTCACATGTAGAGAAAGAAAAGAGTGGAAGTATTCATCAGGAACATCACTTTGTCCTGAAGAAGAAAGGAGGTTCTTGACATAGAATTGAGCTTGCAACACAAAACAAAACAAAAATAAGCAGATCTTGAGAGAGAATGAGGATTAAGGTGAACCTTATTTACTGCAGAAAGTTTTTTTTTCAGTAAAGTTGAGGTCCTGAAGGAGCTTCTTACTTTTGGGAACCTGAAACAACAGGACATCTAAGTAAGGGGAAAATCTGTATTCATTAGAACCTACTTAAAGCATCATCCAGAGCTAAGATTTTGTTAAAAACCATGGTACAGTGGAGAGCCCAAAGGGCAAAACACAGAACTGAAATGATATTCCAAAACAAGAGAACATTAAGCACTTCCTGTGATTTCTTTGGATGGAATATTGAAATATAAAGATGTGCATCTTTTATACCTTGGGTTACCAAGAAAGCTTGAAGCACATTCATAGGAAGAGGAGACTGCAGGGGTAAGCATTTTCAATTTTGTGACTCCAAGAAATAAGAAGGGGCAAATCCATAATGTGTCCCCAATTTCCCTCTTCTGTGGGGACCAGGAAGTCTTGAATAAAAGCATGCCCCTTCTGACAAGGCGGGACAAATTCTTTAGCACCCCACAGAAATAACTCCATCAGAATTCAAGGGATTAAATGGAGTTGGCTTGATAGAACAGGAGGAATGCCTAATCTGTGTGGAAGAGAAAGCCATGACATCCTGCAACTGTTTTGGATTATTGAAAGTATCCAGTGGTCTTTGGTGATTGATTCCCAAACTGGAAGGGACAGGGAAAGTTTATTTGATACAGGTGTTAAGGGTAGACAGAGGTGTCATAAGGAAGTGGGATTCTGAAGAAATGGGAGGGGGTTATACCACATAAATACCTGCCTGGGTTTTTCCTCATAGACCTTTTTCCTCTATGAAAAAAGGGACCCACCTTAGAAGGGTAGTTTTGTTTTAAACGTGGGGACAACAAAATAATTTGTTTAAAATCACACATTATCTTGCCTCTCTCATCTGAAGGTTTTTGTTAATGTCAGCGGCAATACCAAAGACAGTATCCCTATCCAGAGTGGCATCCAAGATTTTAAATTTAACATGCTCATGAAGAGATTAAAGCTTTAGCCCTGAAAATCTCCTCAGAACAGAACCTGTAGCAGCTGTTCTAAAGGAAGCATCAGCTGCATCATGGCTTCATTTAATAAAATGCACAGCTATCTGTGAAGCAGAATTCAGCAAAGAAACAGCAGAATACTTGCTTTTAGAATCAGGCATATCAGATAAACATTTACCAAGGTCCGCCAATAAAGACAAGAGATACCTGGATTATATGTGTCTGATAATAAAGAGTATGAAAGGCCAAAGCAGAGGAAGTGTAAATCTTTTTACATACTTGTCAATAGCCATACTATCTTTCTATTTAAGAAGGGCATTGATAGAAATCAGGAATTTAGTAGACATCAGATTCCAGAGAAATGACACCAAGGTTCTCATACAAAAATTTATGGGAGTCTGGTACTTTAGAATATCTGTCAGGCTTCTTGGGTACTATCTGTCAGGCTTCTTGGGTACTGGAGCTTAGGTCTAAGAGTTCTAGAAGCCATGACACAGGTTTCCTGCAAAGCTTCAAATACTGGAAGGCTGACAGATGATTTTGGGAACCCATGTACATCGTCAGAATATTTTTTTTTCATACTGCATCATCTTTAGTACCATATCCTTGAAGGAAAGTTCCTGCAAAGGATAGTTTAGTAACATAGTGTTCTCTTCAGATTTGTATCCCACAGGAATGTGAATCTGACAAGAGTAAGCCAAAGAATACCCCTCATAATCTGAATCTTCCTCCTCTGAAGAAATATTTGCATGTCTGTTCAGAGGGAAGGAAGTGGAAGGGAGGACATAAGTAAATAACTTGGGGGGGGGGTGCGCAGTTTGAGTGATGCTAAAAACCTTAAACAGTCCTTCAGAAATTCATATAATTCCTTCTGAGTATGTCTGACAGCAAGGGGGAAAGGAGAGGTATGCTTTGTCTTCTGCTTTTTCTTAGAGGGAACAGGCGCTTACACAAATCAAGGGGGCTCTGACCCCTGAAGTACCTTAATGAGGGAACCCAGTACTTTTCTTTGACAAGACTGTCTGGAATGCTATTGGGTCCCTCTGAAATAATCAGCCTTGGTTCCCCCATCACAGCAAATGCAGCCATCTGATTGATTGGGGTGGATGTGCTAATGGGCAATGCTATGTTGGCCTCTGACAGGGTCACAACAGAGGAAGCAGCCAAAGCATATAGATGGACCAAGGACTCAATAAGAGGCACAGCAGAGATGTTGGAGTCCAGCTAGACAAAAGAAACATCAGATTTCATCTTTTTAAGTTTCTTTTTGGGATAATGCACTTTGAATTTTATGCCCTCCAATCTGTCCTCAAAGATGTCAACTCCTGAATGTTACAATGTTAATTGAGTATCGTGCTAAACTAAGGTTTGTCAGACAAGATGGCCATGTGGTTAAGGTGATGGATTGCTAATTCAATGTGCTGTGCATGCCTGGGTTCAAATCCCACTCTCATCAGTATTTGATGTCATTCTCCATGGTGCCTTTCCTAAAAGAATACAGGGCATAAGTAGCATGTCCTGTGCAGACCGCCTTAAGGCCATATCCCTGTATTCTGTCTCCTACAGGCTGTTGATGGGAGATCTATGCCTGGCATGTAAAGCACTGTCAGACCCCACTCTGATGGACATCCTGCATATCCAAAAAATAAGCAGCACCAGAATTACCCATTCTAAAGACCTAAACCTTGCCTGTAATATAAATAGGACCTGCTAAAGAGACAGGTAGGTATCCCAGAAACTACCCCTTTTCTGGAAAAGGTTCCCCATCCATGTGAAGCAGAATTCCTCCCTAACCCAATTCAAGTGTAACTTGGACAATTGGATGGGAAATAGGAAAGACATCCTTGGTTTGGCACCTATGTCTCGAATATACACAGGCAGCCTGTGAACAGTTCATCAACCAGGTCCCTGCTTACGCTTATCACAAGTACCAGAACTTGTCAGAGGTTTGGGATACATGGCTGGGCTTAAAAAGGCCCTTGCGGTCATCAGCCTAGTAGGTGTAAATGGCCCAGGATTTACCTCCCTGGACTATAGTAAGAGAGACATGATGGAGTGCTAAAATTATGTATTCCAGGCTGGTGTGAGTCTAGCATTGAGCAGCATTCTACCTTTTCCAATGATAATGTTACAATATGAACAGAAGTTGATTGACTTTAATAACTGGCTTAGTTTGTGTTGTCACTCCAAGAGGGTACAGTATTTGTCAGCACAGGAGGATATGGTCAACAGAACAAACTGCTTTGCCAGGGATGGTCTGCACCTGTCTTCAAATATTGGCTAAAACATTACCCTCCCCATTGTGCTTTTTTTAGGCAATGCCAAACAGACAAACCCTCCAACACAGTAAAACCAACTCTAGAAAATCTAAAGGTGTTGCTGCTCAATGCCAGGAGTCTAAACAAGAAACTCCGCTACCTCCAAGTTCTCCTCACTTTGAAACATGCAGACATTTATGCAATTACAAAGACATGGTTTAAATCTGGGGAGATCACCCCAGCAGTTTAGCATTAGAATGCCTTTCACAAATTTAGAACAGCTACTGCTGCAGTAGCGTTGTCGCCTCACAGTAAGACGCTGTCCGGTTCGATTCTCAGCTAGAGCGCCTTCTGCATGGAGACATGCATGAATGGGTGTACCTTCATTGAAGGTTGTGCATCAGGGCTGCTAACTTGGCATGTAAAAATCAACTACCAATCATTAGCGGACCGGAGTTCCGCTGTGGTGACCCCTAACCGGGAAAATCCAAAAGACACAACAACAACTGTACTGGCAGGGACTAAAGGTGGCGGTATCTCAATTTACATCAAAAGCAAATTCAAATAAAAAATCAAGGCTTGTCAAACAAGATGATGTACTTGAGCTTCTTCATGTCCAAATTACCATAGGCAAAGTCTCATACAATATCCTTGCAAGCTATAAGTTCCCCTGTATGACCCAGGAATCCCATAACACATACTTAAACTTACTGGAGGCACTCACCATTCATTCATTCAACCCAATACCATATTCATGGGTGACGTTAATTACCCCACTATAAACTGGTAATTACATACAACCCCAAATGTGCAGGTTAGAAGATTTTTGAACTTTTCAACACAGGGGTGCTAACATATTGGATCTGGTCCTCACGGTTGAATGTTGCACCCCTCCTCATTCTGTAAAGTTGTCTCCTTTTAAATAAAAAAAAGCCCAAGACCCCTTGCTTACCCTAGAACATTTAGGAACTAAGGCAAACATCCTACTAGTAAGTGATAACCTGGAAAATTTTCAAGCCCCTCCAAAACCTTGAGAACACTGCTGGCTATTTGGAAATGTTCACAGAGACTCTGTACAATCATGTTAGCAGAAACATAGACATAGCTGTACCTAGCAGGAATAAGCACATAACAAACTCAAAAAACAAGCCACCCTAGAACAAAAACAGGTGCAATTTCAGAATGCTAAAGAGAAAATAAAGGCGTATCTGGATAATATGTATGACTTTAGAAAGATTGGTGTTAAGCAACTTTTTTTGATGAAAACTCCAGAGAATAAAAACATTTGGCACAGCATAGGGAGCCTGTAATAATAATAATAAAAAAACAGAACCAGAGATCCTATGGAGGTATTAGAGATATTTTTGAAAATATTATGAAAATTTGTATAAAAAAAGAGAAGTGAAGAAATCATGAAAGAGTACAAATGGAAATATTTATGGAAGACTTAAATATACCAAGGTTAGAAGTAAATGAGGCTCAACAACTAGTAGGAGATGAGATAAAAAATTGTGATGTATAACCAATCTGCTGGAAATGTTCCAGGAAGAGATGGTATTGCATTGGAAGTTTGGAAGCTAGGAGGGAAGAAAGTGATAAAGATCTAGAAGGTTCTATTCAACAGAATTTTAAAAAGAGAGGAGTCACCAACATCCTGGAATAAAGCAGTGATGTCACCTAAAGATGGTAAACACCTATCCTATCAGGCCCATTTCAATTTTAAACCATGATTATAAAGTGTTTGTCTATAATGACTAGAAGAATGGCAAATGTGATGCCAAAAATTGATAGATATGGATCAGTGTGGTTTTGTGGAGGGAGGCAAACATATGACAACATTCACAGAATAATAATGATCCACAGGGAAGCAGAATGAAAGAAAATACCACTGTTATTGGTGAGTCTTGATGCAAAGAAAGCATTTGACAGAGTAAGCTTTGATTTTATGAGTAGGGCAATTAAAGCATTTGCATTTACTGATACAGTAGTAAGGTTAATTGGAAGGATATATGAGGAATCAGAGGCAAAAATCAAAGTGGAAGGGTTTCTCTCTGATAAGTTCTGTCTGAACAGAGGAGTCAGACAGGGGTGTTCTCACTTCCCTTTTTTATTTGAGTTATATTCAGAGCCACTGGCAATGAAAATAAAGGAAATTCAAGGATATAGTTGGTATGGTGTCCAAGAAAGTTTGGCTTTTTTACCAGATGATGTTATTTTGTACCTGATGGAACCAGAAAAGGACAGTTTAGTGTTGTGTAACATTCTAAGACAGTTCCGTTTTTTGGGGGGGATGTAAAATTAATGAAGACAAAGCAAAGGCTATACCTATAAATTATGTACCAGATTTATAAGAACATGATAAAATTAATTATTTAGGAGTACAGACTAAAAAAGGATTTTGTTATGGCAACTAAAGATATGGGGGAAGAAACTAAACAGAGGTAATACAGAAACTGAGAAACTGGAAGCTCTTGCCTATGGATAGTAAGATACAATCAGTAAATGTTTTTAGACCCTTTAGTTTTATACAGGTCATGCATATTTTATCAGCCAGAGAAGTGGTTGTGGATAGCAATTAATAAAGAGTTAAAGGATTTTATTTGGGAGGAGAAGAGAGGAACAACCAAGTTGGATAACTTGATCCTCCTGATAGAAAAAGGAGGTTTAGGATTACCTGATTTGAAGGGATATTTTAGTGCTACATAGTTAAGGCTCTTATATGTAACAGCAGTAGAAAGTTACAGTTCAAAGTAAAAAGGGGATGATGATGAAGTTGAGGGAATA
Organism: Protopterus annectens; assembly: GCF_019279795.1. Taxonomy (NCBI): domain Eukaryota; kingdom Metazoa; phylum Chordata; order Ceratodontiformes; family Protopteridae; genus Protopterus; species Protopterus annectens. Next base: position 829,538,070 of record NC_056744.1, read on the forward strand.
ATTCAAAAAATAAGGAAAGAATGGGATTTTGGACACATATTCATATAGAAAATAACAGTCATACAGAATATTATATTTATGAACAGAATGTATACTAAGAACTAAGCCAACACAAGAATGCAGCAAGGAGATACTGCTGATAGGGATTACTGCAATTAGGGATACAGACAATAGACAAGAGGGGGTTTGAATTTATTCAAGGAAGCTGGCAAAGAAACCAAGATATTGGAAACGAATAGAGAAATAATGATAATAGAATGGGAAGAAGTCAAGAAGACGTGGATTACAGGCAAGTGATTAACTTCCCTATCAGGGAGTGATATCAGACCATAGACAGTGAGAAAGGGATAGGGGAATCCTAAATGAAAGACATGCACTGGTTGAGTTTTTAATTGAACCGAGAGCAGAATCTACTGTTACAAAAGGGATCATTAACAGGGCATATAAAATATTGCAGAATAACTATACTAATCAATCAGAACAGGTCAGAAAAGATTGGAAAGAAAGAGGTTAGGTATGCAATTCATGAAGAAACAATCGGAGGACATATGTAAGGGTCTCAATAATGCAACAAAATCTAGAAGATAAGGGACTTCCAAAATGGCTGCACAATTAGTAACCACATAATTCTAGTATCCCAGTTTGAAACCAAAAATTTAGCAGGGAAAGCCAGAGAAATTGGATTTCTGGGTACATTTCAGTAACTGGCTAGTAGGTGCACTCCCTGGATGCCAGAAAGAAAAGAAATAAAGAGGACCTGAAGGAAAATCAGCTAGAAAAGGTGACAAAAAACTGACTAGGAAGAAGTTTGCAACTGTTCAGCAAAAACCAGTGCAAGCTGCAGACATAACTTCCAGTAAACTAGAGGAATGTATAAGGCAGCTGCACACAGACCTAAAATAAATGAAACACTGATGGAGTATATCAACTCAAATGATAAAAAACTGGAACAATTGGAAGGCATTTTAAACAGATATTCAGATAAGGTGATAAAACTGCAAAACTCAGAGGTTGAAATGAAGAAAAGGCTGTCTGAATATGAGACTGCACAAGAAGAGATGTTTAAAAACATAATAGAAATAGAAGATAAAAGAACATAGGGAAAACCTGTGATTTTCTGCTATACCTGAGAAGCTGAAAGGAACAGACTGTATTAATTTTATGAAAGCACAAATAAGCAACTAGACTGGTGTCACACTGCAGGAATTGTTAATTGAAAAGGCACATTGTATGTATGCTCCAAACCTGGCTATGAGAGACCAACCTAGTCCTTTAATAGTAAAGATGCAATCTTACCAGCAGAAGGGGTTGATTCTGACAAAACTGTGGCAGAAGAACAAAGTACTAAAAGTGGAAGACAGCAGAGTGTTTGTGAAGAATGACTACTCATTGTACACCAGGCAGAAGAAGAGTAAATTAATTCCATTATTCAGTAAATGTTGAGAAGCAGGCATGAGATTCAAACTGCTATACCCAGCTATCTTCAAAATATTTTCTCTGGAGGAACAAAATAATTTTTTTGATGAAGTACATACTAAGGAAGAAATACAAAAGTTAGTTGAACAAAAAGTGTGCTTTGAAACAGAAGGAGATTCTGCTTCTTGTTCTTCTGGTAATAAAGAACACAGAGAGACTGTGCCAGTGAATTCTTTTCCAGTGGTTCAACAGAAAATGCTTGTGAGAGGGAAAAAAGCACAAGAGTTGACTAGAAGAATAAAGAGTACATTGGAAATGAAGCAGAGACAGGGTTTGGGAGATGGAGATGAATAGGAATAGAACAAGAAAATCTAGAAATACTAGACTTTCTTGGACTTTGTTAAATTTATAGGGGGACTCTAAATCATACTCCCTACTACATGTCATGAATGTTTAGAGAATAAACTCAGTAACTTGGGAATGGACAATTGTGGGATTACAAAACATAGCAAGAAAATATAGAAATATTGGACCTTTTGGACTTTGTTAAACTTGTAGCAGACTCTAAATCATATGCCCTAATTCATGTCATTAATGTTCAGGGAAATGCTCATGATGGGGGAAGAGGAAGGAGAAAATTAACTGTAAGTAAAACAAACATTTTCTTGATAGTATTATTTATTAGGCATGATTTTCTTTGCATGTTATATAGTAAAGTTTCTTTTTCAGTTATTTTAGGTTTAATGGGGATACTATTGTAAACAGGAGCTCCTGTTTTTTTTTTTCTTTTTTTTTCTTTCTCTCTTCTCTCTTTCTCCTTGTTCAGTTTTAAGAAATGTATGGACTGCAATGTAAAAAAAATCTGGTTAAAAGAGCATGACAAAAGAAAAATTAGTGTGATTTTACTCACTCTTCAATAGGGGAGTGACTGGTTTAAAGTGATTAGCTTAATCTAGTAACAAGTTTTAAGAGAAAGCAAGTAAATTAATAAGAATATTGAATATTATAAGGCTTTTTTCTAGTAACAAATGTATGCTTCTCAGTTTTATGGCTGTTTTTCATGTCTCAAGCAGGCAACTTGATAAAGAAAAATAGCTTGGAGAAAACGTTTTCTGAAAGCATTCAAGTATTTTCCCAGCTGAGAGAGCTATAAAGACAAGACAAACCCAGACAGCACTTAATAGAATCACAGGCTGTACCATGTGTCTTAGCATGGATAACCTTTCTATTAGGTTATCTTAAATTTGTGTATAGATGTCAGTTTGGAACATTTGTTCATATTAGGAGGGTGAAACTTCAATATTTGAAGAAGTACATAGTGTGTTATTGTTAAGTTAATATGTTTTAGGGGGTATTGGAGGTATGTTTGTATTTATGTTTGAGAGTTTTCAATTAAACAAAATGTTCTGTAAGCTGTGACATAGGCTCAAATGGAGAAAAAAGAACTCTATAAAAGACTAACCTGCCAAACAGTACATGCATGTAATGCAACTGCTGGAACTAGACATTTAACCGAAAAACTGTTGTACATAAAAGGTGGGAATAATTTTTCAAGAAAATTATGCTTTCTGTAATTTCTTTAAATGTTAATGGTCTCACATATAAATACAAAAAAGAAAGAGTAGTGAACTATATTAAAAATGTGGAGTTCAAATAGCTGTGCTATGGGAGACACACTTGGAAAGAACTAAACATGTGAATTTGATAAAGAAAGATTTTCAGGATAGTTATTCAGTGGAATACCTGGGACAAAGGAAGAGAGAACTACTTATATTAATTGCAAAAGGAGCTCCAATAATGATAGAAGAAGATAAAAAGACAATAAAGGTAGATTTGTAGTACTAATGGACCACTGGCAAGGGAGGAGAATTATACTGAAATGTATGTATATTCCACAGAAAACTGCTATAATGGAGCTTAAGGAAATTCTGGGAGAAATAATCAGCTTTTGGCAAGGAATATTACTTATGTGAGGACTGGAATTTGATTTGCAACAATGTAGATGTGTCTGGGGTGCTCAGAAGCGAAAATATAACAAATGAGGGTAGATTTTTAATGACATTTATGAAAATATTTGGCATGGAAGATATAAATAAAGTACTAGGAGTTTGGAATTAATTTACATATGATTCCCTAAGATACAAAAACCGGACTAGGCTAGACAGAATTTACATTTTACAGGGACATGTGCATTTAATTGGAGGTCTTGATACTCGGCCAATAACTATTTCAGATCATGTACCAATAATATTCAAAATAAAAACACTAGTGCTTTCCCACATATCTGTTGAAAAGACAAGAATTTAAGGAATGGGTAGTGGAAATTATTCAGGAGCTATTAGAGAAGTTAGACATTTCTTTGAAAATATAGCTAGGGAATGGGATAAAATTAAAGTGAAGTTTAAAAATAGGGTGGAAATAAAGAAACAGAGATATAGTTAAGAAGTAACAAGAATTATTTAGAGGGACTGACATATGTTTAAGTATTGCAAAATAGGGGGAATGTCATAGAACAAGAACGACTGCAGAATGCTAAATAGAAAATAAGGGATTACCTAAATAATACACATGAGTTTAGAAAGATTGCTGTTAAGCAACTCTAGAGCACAAAAACGTTTATCACAATTGCTCAGGCAACAGAAAGTAGAAAGGGCTGTCACCAAGCTTAGGGAGCCTATAACAACAAAGATAACAAGGAATTCTGTAGAAGTATTACAAATATTTTGGAAAGCATATTAAAGTCTATTTAAAGCAGAGAAATATGGAAATCAAGAAAAGGTACAAATGGAAATTGTTAGAAAAATGTGTATTAATGTATATGTTTAGTGCTTATTAGAAGCTAAAAGGGTTAACACATTTCATTCTATTTTATGTACAGCTTAATTCTGAATGAAATTATAAGATGCTTTTTCAAACTGCAGTATGCTTTCTAAAATTGCAAGATGCTCTCTGACCTAGTATTTGTTAGCACAGCATAATTCATGTTTATGCCTTTTGGAAATGTACTGAGAAGCAGGTGATTATCTGCTAGGTCAGGAAATGAATGAATAGTGAATGAATAGAACAATACTGTTTTCTATAATGTGATTGAATATGAACAATTAGCCCTGTCGTGTTATGAGAACGTGCACAGCTGCGGAAAAGAAGATATACATCAAACAAAGACTGCTTGAAGAAATGAACTGTAATCTGTACTTGCTTTGTGCTCGAATTAGCCATAGTACCTTGAATGGTAACATTGCATAGTGAGAAGTTGTATCTGACCGGTGGTCATCAAGGCCACGTTGTTTCTCTTAGGAAGTTTTTTTTTGTAAACTTGATATGCCTGCAGAAAATCATGGACAAACAGCTGCTGTAAAATAATATTGAAAGAACTTGTGATTTATTACGTCAGCTTAGTAGGCAACACCTTGTAAGAAATGTATAAAAATAGTTTCACTTCCTGATTCTAGTTAGACAAACTCTGTATTAGCACATTTTTGTCTCCTTGCTGCAAGATTAAAGTGCCTTAACTTGAACCTGCCATGTGTTGATCATTTTGAAGTTATTTTTCCTTTGACAGATTGGTCCACCGGACCGGAAACTCTCACTTCGCCTCAGATCAGATGGGCCAGGTAGCATGAAACCGTACGGGGAAGAAACCACATCGGTTCTTCTGCTTTGAAAGACCTCCGACTGAATTGTCGTTCGAAAGAGGCCAGACACTTTTCTGATCTGCGACTGGAGGACAAGTTATTGTACGAACCAGGAGTGGGTCAATCACGGAGGCTCAGGTAAGGTGAGATTTACCTTTTTTCTGTTTTTGATCAGGGACTTGATTGGAAATATCTGTCAGGAGATTTGTTTAGTACAAGTCAGGGACAGAAAGATTGCAGTCTTGTCATAGATCAGGGAAATAGAATAGGTAAGACAGTTATTCTAGATAAACTGTGAAACAGAAAATCGTGGTACCACGTGAGAATAAGAAGGGTTACGTAACATTTTTTTAACAATCAGAACAATATGGGTAATAAGTGCACAAAAAGTTCCCAACACCCACCGCTAACCGAAGATGCAAAATATATGCAATTACAGCAATGTTAGATATTATACAAAATGGGTTAATAAATATGAATTTAATGGCAAATTAGAAAAATCCTCGCTTATTAAACTTGTCAAACAGCTTAAAGCTGATGGAAAAAGGTCAGGTAAAAAAGCAACGTCAATTGGGCATTCCTCAGGCACACAGGTGGATTGAGGAAGCAAACCGTAGAGAACAAAAAAGTAATAATTCAAAAGCTATGTTTCTAGATAAAGAAGACAATAATTTGGTAATAGCATCAGCCCCTCCGCTTCTCACACCAGAATATGAAGCGAGTGGACAAGCTGATCTACCTCCGCTATACCCGGCTGTCACTGCAAAGCCAAAACCATACGTCAGAGATCTCATCGAGACTAGGTCTCGAACACGTAACTTAAGAGGAGATACTGAGTTATATCAAATAAACAAAAATTCACAAGCTACGAATGAAGAAGAGATATGTCCACTCATAGAAGTACCAAATCCTCAGGCAGGACAGGACCTGACTCTCCTAGTATATAGACTGTGGACACCGGAAGATATCTGAAAAGCCACAGAGGGAATTCCCCATCCAAAAGTTAATTTTAGAAAATTCTTAGAAGACTTACAGGGCATGAGGTTAAGTTATCATTTAAATGGAGAAGAAGTAGAAAAAGTAGTCAGACAAATCGTAGGTCCAGATTGGCACATGATCAGTGGCAACTGGAATCCCCATGACGCAGAACACAAGCCTCTCCCACATAGCAATGCAGAACTGGATAACAGAGTGAAAGGTCTAACAGACCGAATCTCTGAGAAATGGAAGCCTAGGGCAGACTGGACTTGCATTAATCAATGCATCCAACAGGAAGGTGAAACTGTTGACAGATATTATGCTAGATTATTAGAGTGTTTTAATAACCATTGTGGAATGCAGGTACCTGAAGATCAAACACATGATTCCCCATATGAGCAGCAATTAAAGAATGCATTTTTGAAAGGCAGTATTTTGCCTATAAGCAGCTTTATTACAAAGCACATGGTAGACCATCGTACAAGTAGATTACAGTCACTACTTGAATATGCTAGGCATGCCGAAAGGCATTTTAACAGTAAAAAGAAAAAGAAAGCCTAAGTATTTGCTGTAGAAGATGGAGTAGAAGTTTATGTAGTACAGTCCGGAAAAAAGGGCAAGGAAAAATGCCCAAGGAAACAAACAATCTGATAAACGATCAGAAGAGTTTGAAGAGAGAGAGAAAGAAAAGGGATGAATGTTTTAAATGTGGAAAAAAAGGACATTTAGCAAGGGATTGCAAGCAAAACAAGAAGGTAGCCATGGAAGATAAGGAGGGTGAGGACTGACTATATGATAGTCAAGAATCACTAGAAGGGAATAACCAAGAAAAGACAAATGCAAATGTGATAGAGGGTGTAGAGAATGTGATAGAAGAAATAGAGGAAGTACAAGAAATCACCGATGGTGAAGAAAGTGAATTTTTGGACTTAGCATTATTGAGCCTAGAGCTCTATTTAGCAGACACAAAACCGGACGTTACACTTCTGGTAGAGGGGAGGGAAGTTAAATTCCTGTGTGACTCGGGCTTCACGAACCCTGGTACACCCTTCCAAACTACCAGAAAATTCAGAATCACTTGATTACATATTAGTGAAAGCAGCTAATGGACAGCTGTATCAGGAGCTACTCTCCCATAACATAGCAATAACTGATCCTGTTTCAGGGATGACCCAGAAAAGCAAAATTGTTGTTTCTGCAAAATGCCCAGTGAACCTTTTGGGCAGAGATCTTATGCAGATATTTGGCATAGCAGTAGTACCGACTATGCAGGGTATGGAAGCACAGTGACAAATGGATACTTTTGTGGTGCGACCGGAGGGTGAAACATTTTATTGGTACAGCCAGGACTTGGTTATGACTGGTCCAGGGGCAGTAACCGAAGAACTGATGAACATAGCCATCAGTAAGTCCCCCTCCCTTGACACCGATAAACAGCATTTGTTGCACTGTACTCTGTATTATTGTAGCACACCAGGACCTGATAAGGAATATGAACAAGAACGGTTTAAAAACCATGCAAACAGATTAGTATTACGTAATCTGTACTAGGACACAGAAGTGAACAGTGTAGTTAGCTGTTTATTGCCCCAGGAATTCTTTTCACTCTATAAATCTAATCGATTACCACATGTTAGTTTAACTAAGGACAAGAATATGAAATGGGCAGATCTTGGAGAAAAAGTCACAAAGTGGGAAAAACAAACAGAGTTAGAATTGTCAGAACAGGGAGTACAAAAGCAGAAGTTAAATTGGATATTGCAGACACACCCAGCTGTACACTTGCAGTCTAGCAGCTGATTAGCACTCTTACTAGAAGAGGAAGAAAAAGCTTTACGGAGCATACCAGAAACTCTCTGGTCAACAGGGAAATCAGATGTAGGACTAATTCGTACAGCAGGACCAGTTACTATTACGCCAAAATCAGCATTCAAACCTCAAAAGAGAGAATATCCCTTAAGAAAGGATGCAGAAGTAGGAATCAAACCTATAATAGCAGCTTTACTTAAGGAAGGAGTACTGGTAGAATCTCCTGATTCACCATGTAACACATCTTTATTTCCTGTCAGGAAAGCAAACGGAGAATGGCGTATGGTCCAAGACTTACAAGCTGTAAATGATGCAGTAATACCTAGAGCACCAATGGTGCCAGATCCACACACCCTATTGTATGATTTGAAGCCTCAACAGAAGTATTTCTCTGTGGTAGATATTAGCAATGCATTCTTTTCGATACCGATACACCCTGACAGCCAACATTGGTTTGCATTCACATTTCAGGGGAAAAGGTATACATACACGCGACTACCACAGGGGTATTGTGAAAGCCCAGCAATATTTGCACAGGAGATAGCAAGCAATTTGACAGGATTTAGCCCACCAAGAGGCAGCCAAATTTTACTTTATGTAGACGACATCCTGCTCGCAGCCCCCACCCAGCAAGAATGCAGGGAAGATACCATAGCATTACTGCAATTTCTAGCCACTCAAGTTCATAAAGTAAACAAAAACAAATTGCAGCTTTGGAAAAAGGAGGTTAAATACCTGGGATATGTAATATCCAAAGAAGGCAGAACGTTAGATGAAGATAGGAAAATAACAATTTTACAAGCACCCAAACCAACTACCAAGAAGGAAATGATGTCCTTCCTGGGCACGACTAATTTCTGTCGGAGCTGGATTCCAAACTATGCCTTGGAGTCTGCTCCACTGACCAACTTGATATATAAGAAACCTATGGCAGCACAAGATTTATTACAATGGACACCAGAAGCAGAATCAGCTTTCTGCAGACTGAAACAACTGATAGCATCCTCATTAGTTTTAGGATTACCAAACTATCATAAACGTTTTTTCCAAACTGTAGATTGTAAACAAGGTTACATGACATCAGTATTAACACAGCAGCATGGGGATAAGCAACGCCCCATAGCTTACTATTCATCACAGTTGGACCCAGTGGTGCGATGCCTGCCCCACTGTGTACAAGCAGTAGTTGCAGCTGCAATGGCAGTACAGGCTTCGGCCTCAGTAGTTGTTCCACCCTCTCACATTGAGAGTGCCTCATGCAGTCGCAATTATTTTACTGCAAGAAAAAGTAGCATATCTTTCTCCTGCTAGACATCTTTCCTGTATAACTATACTCTTGAGCCAACCTCATATGATAATTGAATGATGTACAACTTTAAACCCGTCTACCTTGCTCCCGACCCCTGCGGATGGCACACCACACAGCTGCCTGCAGGAGATTGAGCAAAAGACACTGCCTAGAAGAGATCTAATGGATGTTCCCTTGGATGATGCTGAGGTGACATATTACGTGGACGGCTCATGCAGAAGGGGTCCTACAAGACAGAATCTAGTGGGGTATGCAGTAGTTTCTGATACTGAGATTTTAGAAGTGAAGTCTTTACCACACAACTTATCTGCACAAGCAGCAGAATTGATTGCTTTGACAAGGGCATGTACCTTGGCAAAGGGTAAATGTGTGAACATTTTTACTGACAGCCAGTACGCTTTTTCTACTGTACATGTTTTTGCACAACAGTGGAAAAATAGAGGAATGATAACATCTACTGGTAAACCAATTAATCATGCGCAATTTATTTTAGATTTGTTAGAATCTATTCAGTTACCTCAGAAAGTAGCTATTTGTAAATGTGTAGCTCATACCAAGCAACAGGATAGGATTTCAAAAGGTAATGTGAGAGCTGATACAGCTGCAAAGCAGGCAGCTTCAGCTTCAGAAGTATTTCTCTTGAGTGAGGAATTACAACCTTCTGAGATTTTAGATTTAGAAATGTTAAAAACAATGCAGACACTTACTACAAATGTAGAGAAACAGAAATGGATAAAACGAGGAGCAATTCTTGAGAAAGGGCTGTACATCTCCAAAGAAGGAAAACCAATTTTGCCGTCTAACTTGTTTAGATATGCAGCTTTGTTGAGCCATGGACAGTGCCATGTCTCAACAGGGGGGATGGTACAGTTAGTGAACTGAGTGTTCACTGCATACGGATTTACAAACTACACAAAAAATTTTTGTGCAGCATGCCATGTTTGTAACAGGCATCATGCACAAGGGGAACTGAAGCCTAAGCAAGGGAGTTTCCCAACACAACCATACCCGTTCCATACTATCTGTATGGATTTCATAGAACTAAACAAATGTGAAAATAAGAAATATTGTCTTGTCATTATAGATATGTTTTCCAAATGGGTGGAAGCTTTTCCGACCAAAAATCCAGATGCAACTACTGTTGCAAAAATCTTTGTTAAAGAAATTATCCCTAGATTTGGCATACCGGAAAAGATCTACAGTGACAATGGCACACACTTTGTAAATCAAACCATACAACAGTTGAGTAAATATTTCAGAATTTCTTTAAAGAACCATTGTGCATACCACCCCCAATCCACAGGATTAGTAGAGAGGCATAATGGGGTTTTGAAAAACAAACTTAGGAAATTGATTAGTGAGACACAGAAGAACTGGGTGCACTGCTTGCCTCTGGCATTGTTGAGCATGAGAACTGTTCCAAATGCAAAGGGGTTAACTCCTTTTGAAATACTGTTTGGGAGGGCATATTATATACCTCAGTGGAAACCTCTTATGCCTGCAGACCAGGAGGCTGACAGTTCACTTGCAGAATATATGAGATGACTTTTAAATAATAAACAACTTTTGCAGTTAAATTCTGTTTCAGATAAAGAACAAACCAGACCATTGGAAGCAGCAGTAGTCCCAGGCACGTGGGTCTGGGTGAAGGTTATCAAGAAAAGAAATTGGACCACACTAAAGTGGGAAGGGCCATACCAAGTGCTACTGTCAACACCCACTGTAGTCAAGATCACAGAGCGAGCATCCTGGATTCATCTGACACACTGTAAATTGGTTAAAAACTTTAAACTGGACAAAAAACTTGTTACTGTTACACAAGAACAAAATGACCAGATACAGAGCAAATAGAAATGCTGAACAACCTCAGAAGTATTGCATGATCATTCTATTGGCCATACTGATAACATTAATCTTTTTGTTGTGGCCCTTCCTTTTTCCAGCCACACGAGCTGAACTGAATAAACGTGAATCATTCATAGACTGGCATCCGAACTTTAACACTTACCAAGCAGTTAAATATGTGTATGCTGAAACTTTTAATGTTTCAAATTGCTGGATCTGCACAGCTATACCAACAGCATACGTGGGATTATTAATGACTGCTGTCCCCCCTAGGGGTCAATGAGACCTGGGAAAATTTGCTTTTTGATACTACAACTGTAAAATCACAAGGCAAAATAGCATTGTACCTGCCTGTTACACAAAAGGGAATTGTATGTTTTTACAAAAATGATACTGTTCAGGTAGGTTGGAGTAATTGTAATGTGACTGTTCCTTACAAATGTTATACCAAAGCCAATAATGCAGGTTATATCTGTGATGCAAACTATGACTCATATCTTGAGTCGATCCATAAAACTATTGATGAGATACAACGTAATCCTGTTCTTTTAAAACAACTATCTATTATTGATAAGAAAATGTTTCATGCAGGGCAAGTATATATTAATACAAAAGTAGAGAATTGTTATTTTGTTTGTGGGAAAAAGGCATACAAATGGTTACCTGAGAACTGGTCCGGCAGTTGTTTTTTGGGTTATCTGGTTCCGGCCATACGACACACTGCAGTCTTGCCTCAGGGAAAAATTCGAAATGTCAGGGAGGTCACCAAGAAAACCAGAAATCCAATCAGAAGGCCTGAAAATCCAGTGGGGTGAATTGAAGCAGGCTGGAGAAACCATAATTCCGTAAAGAAAGATAAACTGACACACATGGACTTGAGTGACACTATTATATCGTGGGCAGGCATAGCCCCTGCATATGGCGCAGTGAAATCTATTTGGGAGCTGAGAAAACTGTCCAAACTTCTTGAAGAAATGAGTAATGCAACTTTTTCTGCTCTCGAGTTAATGACTGATGAACTGAATGCTATGAGAACTGTGGTGCTTCAAAACCGCATGGCTCTTGACTTCACCCTAGCGGTGAAAGGTGGTATGTGCGCTTTAATAAAAGAGGAGTGCAGTTCATATATTCCTGACAACCAGCATGAGATAAATGACCATCTTGAGGTGATTCAGCAAGTGTTGGCCATGACCAAACCAGGCCCAAACCCACTGACAGACTTTTTCCAGAATTTGTTTGAGGAGTGGGGTAGCATCCTAATGAACATCCTGATTGTCATTTGTGTGGGATTACTCCTATTAGGAGTGTGTGTTTGTTGTGGTATTCCCTGCATGAAAATATTGATCAAAGATTTTATAGACATGTCAGTTTCTGAGACTTTATATCAAAGTACTGAAATTGAAGAGCTGTTGAAAAATGAAACACTTTCATAAGTTTAAACTGAATGACTCTCTTAACTGCAAATTCTGAACAGAAAGAGGTTAGGAGAAGAAGCAATTGTTTATGCTTTTGAAAATAGAATAACAAGTATTAACAGGGGGGAAATGTTAGAAAAATGTGTATTAATGTATATGTTTAGTGCTTATTAGAAGCTAAAAGGGTTAACACATTTCATTCTATTTTATGTACAGCTTAATTCTGTATGAAATTATAAGATGCTTTTTCAAACTGCAGTATGCTTTCTGAAATTGCAAGATGCTTTCTGACCTAGTATTTACTAGCACAGCATAATTCATGTTTATGCCTTTTGGAAATGTACTGAGAAGCAGGTGATTATCTGTTTGGTCAGGAAAATGAATGAATAGAACAATACTGTTTTCTATAATGTGGTTGAATATGAACAATCAGCCCTGTTCGTGTTATGAGAACATGCACAGCTGCGGAAAAGAAGAGATACATCAAACAAAGACTGCTTGAAGAAATGAACTGTAATCTGTACTTGCTTTGTGCTCGAATTAGCCATAGTACCTTGAATGGTAACATTGCATAGTGAGAAGTTGTATCTGACCGGTGGTCATCAAGGCCACGTTGTTTTTCTTAGGAAGTTTTTTTTGTAAACTTGATATGCCAGCAGAAAATCACGGACAAACAGCTGCTGTAAAATAATATTGAAAGAACTTGTGATTTATTACGTCAGCTTAGTAGGCAATACCTTGTAAGAAATGTATAAAAATAGTTTCACTTCCTGATTCTAGTTAGACAAACTCTGTATTAACATGTTTTTGTCTCCTTGCTGCAAGATTAAAGTGCCTTAACCTGAACCTGCCGTGTGTTGTTCATTTTGAATTTATTTTTCCTTTGACAGAAATGTTTATGGAAGAATTAAATATGCTTAGGTTAGAGGTAGAGGAGGCTCAATTACTAATAAGATAAGAGGAGATGATAAAAAGGGTGTTGTATAACCAATCTACAGGAAAGTCCCAGGAATATATGGTATCCCTGTGAAGGTTTGGAATCTAAGAGGGAAAAAACTGATAAAGACCTAGAAGGTTTTGTTTAACTGTATTTTAAGAGGAGAAATACCAACATCCTGGAAGAAAGTGGTGGTAGCTATAATACATAAAGAGGGTAATGATCTGTCAGATCCAGCTTCATACATGCCCATTTGAATACTAAACCATGATTATAAAGTGTTCATGTCCATAATGGCTAAAAGAATAGCTAAAGTGATGCCAAAATTGATAAACATGGATCAATGTAGTTTTGTGGAGGAGAGACAAACATCTGACAACATTAACAGAACATTAATGATTCAGAGAGAAGCAGAATGCAAGAAAATACCACTGTTGTTGGTATGTCTTGATGCAGAGAAAGCATTCAACAGAGTAAGTTGGGACTTATGAGCAGAGCAATGGAAGTATTTACATTCCCTGATAAAATTATAAGGTTGATTAGGAGGATATATGAGGGATCAGAGGTAAAAATTAGTGGATGGGGGTCCTTTCTGATAATTTATCCCTGAGCAGAGGAAACAGGCAGGGGTGTTCTCTCTCCCCTTTGTTATTTGCATTATATTTAGAACCATTGGCAAAGAAAATAAGGGACTCAGAAATCCATGGATATAATTGGTATGGTAGCCAAGGAAAGCTGGCTCTATTTGCAGATGATATTATTTTATACCTGACAAAACCATAAAAGGACATTACAGTGCTGTTGAATATTTTGAAACAGTTTCAAATCTTTTTAGGATACAAAATTAATGAAGCTAAAACAAAGGCAATAGCGGTAAATTATGTACCCACACACAAATTGGTTCAGCAATATCCATGTTTATGGGGACATGATAAAATTAAGTATTTAGGTGTATTAAAAATTATTCTAGTGTGGCAGCTAAGGATATGTGGGAAGAGACTATGCAAAAGATAATACAAAAACTGAGAAAATGGAAGCTCTGTTATATGGATATCAATAATAAGATACAAGTAGTTAAAATGTTTTTAGTCCCTTTAGTCTTATACACAGGTTAGGTATATTTTTATCAACCAGAGAAGTTGTGGATAGGAATTAATAAAGAGCTGAAGTAAGATAAGCTTATTCTTCCAATAGAACAAGGTGGATTGGGATTACCTGATTTGAAGGGGTATTTCAAAACAACAGTTAAGGCTCATACACATAGCACAAGCAGAAATCTATAATTCAAAGTGGAAAGAGATGATGATAAAACAGGGGGGAAGCTCAAGAAACAAGGAGAGAGTTTGGATGCAGACATTTAAGGATAATAACAATAATCATACAGAATATTATATTCATAAACTAGCAGAAAGTATTCTAAGAACTATGCCAACATGGGAATGGAGAAAGAAGATTCTGCTGATAGGGATGACTGCAATTAGGGATAGAGAGAATAGGCAAGAAGGTGCTGAAATTTATTGGAGAAAACCAGCAAAGGAACCAAGGTATTGCGAGCAAATAACTAGAGAGGGAAAGGTAACAGAATGGGAAGATGCCAAGAAATTATTTGGACTGCAGGTTAGAGATTACCTTCCCAATCAAGGATTGATATCGGAGTATAGGTACAGAGAAAGAAATATGGGGTCCTAAAAGAAAGACCAGCACTGGTAGAGATTTTAGTTGAATCTAGAGCAGAAGTTGCCATTAAGAAGAGAATAATTAGTAGAGCAAATAAAATACTGCATAACTATAAGAATCAATCAGAAGAGGTTAGAAAGGATTGGGAAGATAGATTGGATAAGCAATTCACAAAGAAACAATGGGGGATATATGTATGTCTCCCAACTATGCAACTGAGTCTAGAAGATTTAGGATCTTTGCTTGGAAGTGTTTACATATATATTTGTGTACCACAAGTAGACTCCAAAGAATTTTTCCTCAGGTAGACAGCAAATGTTGGAGGTGTGATGGGGAAAAATGAGGTAACTGGGACCATATATTTTGAAAGTGTAATGAGTTGGCAGACTTTAAAGATTCCCTGCAGACTGCTCTGTCACAGATACTGGGTGAACAAATTGGTGTAACTAAAGAAATTCTTTTTTGAGCTATGAGGCAAAATCAGAATTGCCTAGATATAGTAAAGCCTTGCTGAGTCTAATCATAGGAGGTTACTAGGCTAATGGCCCTGGGGCCCTTACAAGCCTAGCCAAGAATTTATACCCAAAAAGAAACCTCAGTCATCCCCTTTTGACCCTGTCAGTGAGAGACACAGGTGCAATTCCTGCAACAAATTTGTGGTTACCCATCCACTCATCAAGGTTGCACTTGAAGAGGGTCAGTGAGGTGCTCTGTTTGATGCGTATGGGGAGTCTATTCCAGAGAGGGGGCAGCTTCTGGGAGACTAACTTGTCTCTTCAGCAAGTTTTGTTGATGTCACATATTATGGTAGTTGCCAAAAAAGCAATTACTAGAAAATGGAAATCAAAGTCTAAACCAACTTTACTAGAAGTAGGGATGATAGTAACAGGGATAAAACAACTGGAATTGATATATTTAGAAAAGGGTAGAAGCAAATTACATAGGAAAAATGGGAATTGAGGGATCAATACATGCAGAGGAGGAACAAAGTTTAAAAGAAGGCAGGATTTAAATGAGCTATGTAATGTTTGACTGACAATGACTGAATATATTACAAGTGATGTATAATGTTTGCAGCTACAGTTGTGTCAGCATGGTTTGTAATATATAATGTTTGCAACTGAAATTGTGTCGGTATGGTTTATTTTCATTTATATAAATGTGTGATTGCCAATGATATATATGATAATTCAATAAAGATATTTCTCGTTTAAAAAAATGTAGAAGATTTAGGATTTTTGCCTGGAAGTGTTTGCATAGCTACTTGCGGTTTCACTTCATAATCTCGAATTACTGAAATCTCGAAATTCAGTAACCCGAGATTATGAAGTCGAACCATTCAGAACACTGAAACCCACAATCCTGAATCACACAATCACGAACATACATACACCATACACCACTTAACATACACACCATTCCACCGACAGCACACAAACCACACAACCCTACACTACCATAACACTACACGCAATTACCTGAAAATGCATAAAGTGGGGTTTGAATATTTTTGTATTCTCTTATGCACATTTATGGTCTCGGGTTACTGAATTTTTATTTCAGTCAATAGAGATTATGAAGAAACCCTTCTACATACACCCCCCACTTATCATGGAACATAATTCCCCCAAATATTACTTGAGAACACATTCTCAACACACTCTTGAAGGCCAAGAGTGTCATATCAATGGACCAAGAAAGTATCCCATGATGCCTCCTAAATAGCATGAAACGTGACCTAGCAGGACCACTGGAGTCACTGTTAAAGCACAGCCCCCAGACCGGCTTTGTATCATGTGAATGGAAAACTGCAACAATCATCACTCTACACAAGGGCTGACCATCTGTAGACCGGGTAACTACAGACTTATAAGTCTGACTAGTCTCATATGCAAAGCCATAGAAAGAAATCTCCTTGAAATAATTAACAATTGCATATGAAATCTTAAGACACTGGATCCTATCTAGTTTGGTTTCATCAAGGGTAGATCATGCCAACTGACCTGGTGGACTTCGAGAAGGTTACCAAAGCAATGGACAAGGGCAAAATGGTGTATACTGCCTGCCTTGGCTTGGCCAAGGCATTTGATACAGTACACCATATGGGCATTATAGGCAAACTCATGGAATAAGGTATAAACCCCTATGTCACCTGTTGGATAACTGGGTAGCTCTCAGATAGGACCCAAAAACATAGAATAAGGGTGTCCACCTCCAAAGTGAGGCTGGTCACTAGTGGAGTTCCTCAGGGTTCTATGTGGGTCAGTTTCTTTTTAGCATCTACTTCTCTGAAGTTAAGGCAAACATCAAGGGCCTCTAACTGACCAAATTTGCAGACGATTACAAACTAGATACAGTCACAGAATCCTCCAAGACACTAATATCCTTCAAGAAGGACAGACTCAGATAATTGGTGCCAGAGCCACAGTCTAAAACTCAATGCCAGGAAATGCATAATAGTATCCTTTGGAAAGTTGGCTAACCCTAGAAACCATCTTAATGCTAACAGACCCCTAAGAGTAGACCACAGCAGTCCAGGATTTGGGGATGAATGTAGACAGTAACCTCTCCTTCAACCATCAAGTGTCTATTTTATTAAGGAAATAATTCTATATTGCACAACGTCTAATCAAGGGTATAGAATCTAGGTCGAAGGAAGCCATTATTCAACTGTATTTGGCCCTCATTGGACCAGTCATTAAGTACAATGCCCCTTCAGTATGTATCTGACCAGGCACATACAACATTTGGAATGCCCACAAAGATTTCTCACAAAAAGGATACAGGATGTAAACATGTCCTACACAAATCAACACAAAGCCCTCTCTCTATGCTTGGTCTTCTACATACTGTTGAGGGGCGATCTGTGTCTGGCATATTAGACATTCCTGGATCCTGCTTTGGAGAACCTTCTGCATATTCACATAACAAATAAGAGTTACCTTATCTACAGACTTTATCCTTGCTTGCGACATAAATAGGACATGTTGGAGGGACAGGTATGCATCTCAGAAGCTGCCACTTCTCTGGAAAAGCCTTTCCATCCATGTGAAGCAGAGTTCTTCCCTAACTTAATTCAAGCAAAACTTGGATCAGTGAATGAGGAATCAGAAATTCAACCCTGGTCTGGCACCTGTGTGCCTAATGGACAGAGTCACTAGCCTGTAAATGCCTGACCACCTGAGTCTTAGCCCACATTTATCCTTTAGAATAATCTTAAGTTTCCTAAACTTGTCAGATACATTTGAGATGCATGGCTAGATTTAAAACAGCCTCTGTGGTTGTTACCCTAGTATACACCTATAAACCTATGATAAAAGTTAATTTTATTTAAAATAATGAAAACGAGGAAGATTTTCTAATAGGGATACTTATCTTCCATAGACAAATAGAACCTGCAATGATAGTGCTTCTGACAGACTGAAAGAAAAATGCAGAATCAGTGCTCAGGCTGGCAGTGAGAAGTTGTGAGGTACTTTGCACCTGTACATCTGTTATGTACTACATAGCCTCGGTGTGCTTTTGTCATACATTACACGTCCAGTGTGAGAAGACAACACCTAGACTTTGGTATCCTGGCTGGATGTACAGCTATCCTTAGTGGAATATCCTCACTTGTTAGTAATACTGCAAGAATGATCACAGGAAAGACATTTGGTGAGATTTGCATGTTGAAGTCTTTGAACTCCAATTTAATGGTTTCCTTGGATTTAGATAGTTTATGACAGAATGAGGGAGTAGGTTACTAGCTTATGATCTAACATTACAGAGGAAGGACTTACTAGGGGATTTGTGCATAAATAAGCTATATTGATAAGTACTAGGTTGAGAATATTTTGCCCTCTAGTTGGGTTTGTAACAATCTGACCCAAAGAGTTTATATTTATTAGATCCACAAATTTCTAAGTATATCCTACATTGGAAGAGTAGGTTACTCCAGTTAAATGAAGGGTAGTTCAAGTTTTCTAAAATTATGGTGTGCCTCTTTATATGGTAGTTCATCTAATTACATTTAGGTACCTTATGGGAACTTCATAAGATATGAAAGGTATTATTTTACTGTTGATAAACTAGTTTTCTTTGTTTAGTGTGATTTGGAGTTCAATAGATTCTATTTGCTGGTCTCTGAGAACATATCTAAAGGTGATATGTTCTCTAACAAATACATATACACCCCAACAGCCCCATCAGGTCTGAAGGCATAACAGATACAAAATGCAAGTATAGAGGTTGTGCTTTCTGGGCATTTAAATCAAGTTCCTTGATTACACATATGTGGAATGCTTCCAAATGTAGGAGTGCCTCAAGGTTAGACTACTTGCAGTTGGGACTTCTGGCACTGGACAGAGCCATACCTTAATTTGACAAGTCAAGCGAAAAACAAACCGCAGTGAAAAACAAACAAAATGAGCTGGAAACCAGAATCCCAAAGGGAACGATTTTATTAGCAAACGCTTTCGGAGAGCACAATGTCTCTCCTTCTTTAGACATAAAAAATACACAACGGTACTCACTATCCTTATATACAAGTATGTGTTAGGCAAACAATTAAGCCTAATTAGATTAGTTAGCAAATTGCTTGAATGCGCTTCACTCCAACACTAAACCATATACAAATTAATACTGTATTGCAAATATATAAGCAATAGAATAAGGACATAAACAAATAGTAATATTATGTCGACCCCTACTTAAGACAGCCCCTACTTTAAAATAACATATATTACACCTTAATAACACCAATCCTAGCATTTTTAATTCAATTAAGATCCTTTATAAACATCAGATAAAACCCATAAAACACTAGAAACGTTAAAAGTATGTTAAGAATAAAAAATATATGTATGCGTACATTTGATAGACAAAAAGTTCCAACATTAAACTCATAAAATTTTATTTCACCTCTTCATAGAAAGGTATTTTAAAAATTAAATTTCACCTCTTCATAGAAAGGTATTTTAAAAAACAGCTAATAGAGACGTGGTCGTTCAACCCAGGGTACATGTAAGCACCAGTACGCATTTGCCAGACCAGTTCGTCGATCTCTAACTGAATCTGCCACGGACCACCCCTAATGTCAACAGTTGTTTTTTTAAGAATGGTGAATTTGAAATAGTGGTTAACAAATTCACCCACATGTCTTGCAAGAGCGTTGTTAAAATCATGCCTATTAATGGCATACATATGTTCATAAATGCGCTTTTTTAACTTCCTTTCAGTCTTACCTGTATAGAAAGCAGCGCATTTCTGGCACAAAGCCGCATAAACCACACTATTAGTCTCACAATTAAATTTCCCCTTTATAGTAAACATTTGATCCCTGATTTTAACCTTGGAATCAGTGCAGATATGCTTGCATTGTTTACATGCCCCACATTTAGTCATGCCAAAAGACAAGTTATTATGTGGATGAGAATTAACCTCCAGCATGGTTTTCAAATTGTGCCCCCTTCTGAAAGTGATCTTTGGGGCATCACCCAATTTGCTACTTAAATTATTGTCCTCCATTATCAATGCCCAATTCTTATTTAACAGTTTCCTTATCTCAAAATGATCAACACTAAGTGTACACAGGAAACTGGTTACGAAAGGGACATTAGTTTTACTATTATCATGAAAAACATAGTTCGACGTAGAATCACACTCCAAAATGCTGCTAACCCTCGAAAGAATCGGTTTGTAAAAACCAGAATTCCTTTTACACATTACTTCTGTTTTGATGTCCAAGACAAGACAGGAGGGATAGCCTCTATTAATAAACATTTCACACAAATGTTCACATTCAACAAGAAAATCGTCAATATCCGTGACCATCTGCCCCTTCACTACTGCTTTCTTTTGGTAGCTAGGGTGACAGCTAGTAAAGTGAAGGAAGGCATTGGAATATGTGGGTTTCCTGTAAATGACACTCTTATATCTCATATTAATTGTGTCTTTAATGAGAAGGATATCCAAGTAGTTAATACTTGTTTCCTGTAGGTTATATGTAAATTCCAGAAAGGAAGTCATGTTAGAAATACTTTTTTAAGAATTCTGGAACTTCAGAGGGTGGTGCTTTCCAAATTAGAAACATGTCGTCCTGGTACCTAGTGTACCTGGCAACACTTTTCACAAACAAATCATTAGGGAACAGAAATGTTTTCTCCCAATAAGCCAGAACACTATTGGCAAAACTGCCACCACAGGGAGATCCCATTGCCACCCCGGATTTTTGTAAGAAAATCCGTCCATTAAATAACATAAAGTTGTTACTTAAAACAACTTCTAAAAGAGTCTCAATCAAATAAATAATGTTGTCACCAATCCTCCTATCGTGCATAAATTCACAAACCCAGTGGATGCCTAACTCTTGTGGTATCATGGTATGAGTTTAATGTTGGAACTTTTTGTCTATCAAATGTACACATACATATATTTTTTATTCTTAACATACTTTTAACGTTTCTAGTATTTTATGGGTTTTATGTGATGTTTATAAAGGATCTTAATTGAATTAAAAATGCTAGGATTGGTGTTATTAAGGTGTAATATATGTTATTTTTAAGTAGTGGCTGTCTTAAGTAGGGGTCGACATAATATTACTATTTGTTTATGTCCTTATTCTATTGCTTATATATTTGCAATACAGTATTAATTTGTATATGGTTTAGTGTTGGAGTGAAGCGCATTCAAGCAATTTGCTAACTAATCTAATTAGGCTTAATTGTTTGCCTAACACATACTTGTATATAAGGATAGTGAGTACTGTTGTGTATTTTTTATGTCTGAAGAAGGAGAGACATTGTTCTCTCCGAAAGCGTTTGCTAATAAAATCGTTCCCTTTGGGATTCTGGTTTCCAGCTCATTTTGTTTGTTTTTCACTGCGGTTTGTTTTTTGCTTGACTTGTCAAATTAAGGTATGGCTCTGTCCAGTGCCAGAAGTCCCAACTGCAAGTAGTCTAACCTTGAGGCACTCCTACATTTGGAAGCATTCCACATATGTGTAATCAAGGAACTTGATTTAAATGCCCAGAAAGCACAACCTCTATACTTGCATTTTGTATCTGTCATGCCTTCAGACCTGATGGAGCTGTTGGGGTGTATATGTATTTGTTAGAGAACATATCACCTTTAGATATGTTCTCAGAGACCAGCAAATAGAATCTATTGAACTCCAAATCACACTAAACAAAGAAAACTAGTTTATCAACAGTAAAATAATACATTTCATATCTTATGAAGTTCCCATAAGGTACCTAAATGTAATTAGATGAACTACCATATAAAGAGGCACACCATAATTTTAGTAAACTTTAACTACCCTTCATTTAACTGGAGTAACCTACTCTTCCAATGTAGGATATACTTAGAAATTTGTGGATCTAATAAATATAAACTCTTTGGGTCAGATTGTTACAAACCCAACTAGAGGGCAAAATATTCTCAACCTAGTACTTATCAATATAGCTTATTTATGCACAAATCCCCTAGTAAGTCCTTCCTCTGTAATGTTAGATCACTTTAGTCAGTGCACAGAAGCCTTTGAACGAGAGGTGTGGACCATCCCTAAGGCTAGTAGGACTGTCAAGCATTGTATTCCATGCTGACACATACCAAATACTCCTAGGATGAAACAAATTATACAGCCAAATAATGGAGCCAATCATGTTTTCTTTTTTACCTAGGTATTATTTATTGAGAATGAAGGACTCCTCTCAGGAGCAGTCTTGCCTGCATTTGCAATATGCATGGAGAGCTCTGACATGTCTCTGCATATTCTTCAAAGTTTTTCACTCCAAATCATTCACCCCCATGTGTACAACTACTATACCATATCTATTTGGAGCAAAGACAACATACCAACCCACTGTCATTGTCCAGTCTAGTGAGTGAGAAATCAGTTTGCCTTATTATACAGCCACTGATTACTAAAACATTTTGTTTGTGGGATGGTGAGATGTACCATATTTGAGATCTTTAGTCTCTGAATGAGTCATTGTCAAAATTATGTCTGGATCTGATGCTATGTTTGATTTGTTCTGATATCTAACCCTTACAGGTCTTGGAGGCTTTAGTAAAAACATTTTACAGTGTCAGCATATTACATTACATTTGGTGTCAGAGTGAAGTGTGTATAGTGTTATATAGCAGTGTGAAGCTTGCAATCTGTGTTTTTAGTGAGAATGAGGCCTCCATAACTGTTAAGTATCTGTATCTCTCACAGACAGAGTTGTGTGTGTTTAGTAAGAGTTCATTGCATAAAGCAATTACTGCACTGCCTAAGGACGCATAATACTATAAGGCTGGCAAAAGAGGATACGCAAGTAGACTGATGTACCATATTGTCCAGAGACTAGTAGAACTTGATTTGATTTACAGAGAGTTTTATAACTTAAATTAAATAATTCAGCATACTTGGTTTATTGAAATAGTTATCAGCTTTAAGGCAAATTAAGTTTGGTGCAGGTCTATTCAAGTAATGATGCAACCTGGGAGCTATAGGAACAGTGCATATCAAAAACTGAAACTCGAAGTGCCTGTATTTGTGGAGTACACATTTCACTACTTTCAAACTAAGCAGAGCTCCACTAAATCTAAAATAGATAGGACAATGAAAGCACCAGGGGAAAACAGATAAAGCTCTAACCAATATTTCTACCCCAGACTTACAACAATTACCCTCCTGCAACGAGAATAATGACTACTGCCTCTAGATGACTCATACACCTGGCTAAAACAGGCTGTATGCTGTAGATCTGAAAGTGAGACTAAAAAAAGAGCAGAAAAATGCAGCAACAATGAGTAAATGACTGACACAAAGTAGCTGAAACTGTGAATCTCAGCGAACACACAGAAAAAAATGCATAAAAAATAACAAAAATCCACTTAAAGTAGCTTAACAGCAATGAGAAAACCACTTATAACAAACACTTTAAAAGCAGAGGAACCGTAAAACAGCTTCAGTTAATAGCTGTATTTAGCTGTAACTTTGACTCTCACATAAAACACAAACAATGCAGCAAAAATAACAAAAAAACACTTCAGACTTTAAATAGTAAGGAGGCTGTAAGTATAGAATAATAAATGTAGTTTCCTAAGTTTTTTATGCAAAATGAAGTCAGAATGCTACATTACTTGATTTTTCAGCTTGTATACAAGAGTACATCTTGCAATAGTCTTAGAATAAAGACATTAATTGTGTACATAGTACTGTATCCTATAGACCTCTTGATTTTTTTCCCCACTGAACAGGAGAAATATAGGGTATTATGAGTGGCTTTCACATTATAACTCGTTAATTGTGTGAACAGGGCAGTGAATACCAAAACATTTACCTCAAGAAAGAAGTTCAAGAGTTGAATTTTGGTATCAGTGTCAAGAACACAAGGGTTGGAGGGAGCTGGAATTTATTGGAGAAAACTGGCAAAAGAACCAGGTATTGGGAGCAAATAATTAGAGAGGGAAAGGAAATAGAGTGGGAAGAGGACAATAATTTATTTGGAATGCAGGCTAGAGACTGCCTTCCCTACCAAGGACTGATATAAAAGTATAGGCAAAGAGAAAGAAATAGGAAGATCCTAGGCAAAAAAGCAGCAATGGTAGAGTTTTTAGTAGAATGTTAAACAGAAGCTGTAATGAGTTGGAAGACTTTAAAGATTCCCTGCAAACTTCTCTGTCAGAGATACTGGGTGAGCAAATTGGTGTAACTAAGGAAATAATTTTTTGAGCTATGATATAGAATTGGAATTGCCTAGTCATAGTAACGCCTTGCTGGGTCTAATTATGATGGCTGCCATAAAAACAATTGCTAAAAATGGAAATCAATGTCTAAACCTACTTTACTAGAAGTAGTAAATATAGTGAGAGAAAACAAGTGGAAATGGGATCTTTAGAAAAGGGTAGGAGCAAATTACATAAAAAATGGGAACTGTGGTAACAATACAGAGGAGGAACAAGGTTTAAAAGAAGTTTGACTGATGACTGGAAAGATAATGCAGACTATATGCATTATAAAAATGCTACTAAGAACATTTTTAGTTACAGTTAACTCTCTCCCTCCTCTTCCCCTGTCTTAAGTGTTCTTCCATATATCAATGACATGAAGTAAGGCATATGCTTTAGAGTTCCGTACAAGTTTGACAAGTCAAAAAAATCCAATATTTCCATGTTTTCTTTTGTCATGTTTCACAAATACTATTAATGCTTTGCAATTTCACATTTATTTGTCAGTTTTTAAGTTGCTGGTTTTATTCCTGTTTCTGTACATCTCCCAAATCCAGTCTCTGATTTATTTCCAACATACTGTTGTTTTTTTTAGTCAACTCTTGTATTTTTTTCTGTCTCTCAAGCATCTTCCATTGAAACATTGGAAAAGGTTTCACTGACACAATCTCTCTGAGGTCTTTATTACCAGAAGAACAAGAAGCAGAATCTTCTTCCATTTCACAGCTTTTAGCATGTTCCTCATCAAGGAATGATTTTGTCCCTGCAGGAAAGAATATTCTGAAGATAGCTGGGTACAGCAGTTTGAATCTCACACCTGCTTCACAACATTACCTTATTAGTGGAATAAATTTGCTCCTCTTCTGCCTGGTGTGCATCAAATAATTATTTTCATAAACTGCTGTCTCCCACTTTTAGTACTTTGTCCTTCTGCCACAGTTTTGTCAGAATCAACTCCTTCTGCTGGTAGGATTTCATCTTTACTATTAAAGGTCTAGATTGCTTTCTCATGGCCAGGTTTGGAGGATACAAACAATGTGCCCTTTCAATTAACAACTGCTGCTGTGGAATACTAGTCCAGTTGCTTATTTGTGGTTTCCATAAATTAATACAGTCTGTTCCTTCCAGCTTCTCTGGTAAAGTAGAAAACCTCAGGCTTTCCTTACGTACGCTATCATCTAATTTAATTATTTTTTGAAATATCTCTTCATGAGCAGTCTCATATTCAGGCAGCCTTTTCTTCATTTCACAATCTGATTTTTTTGCAGTTGTATCACCTCATCTAAATATCTGTTTAAAGCTTCTTCCATTTTTACAGCCTTTTATTTGATTTGCTATACTCTATCAGTGTTTCATTTATTTTAATCAGCTCTGAGTACCTTTGACTTACTTTTTTCCTCTAGTTTACTGGAAGTTATGTCTTGCACAAAAGCTACAGCATGCACTGCTTTCTGCTGAAAAGATGCAAATGTCTTTCCAGTCAATGTATTTCCTCACCTTTTGTTGATTGATTTTCTGTCAGGTTCTCTAAATTTCTTTTTTGCTGGCATCCAAGCAGTGCACTTACTAGCCAGTTACTGAAATTTAACCCACAATTTAAATCATTTGTCAGCTATCAGGTTGAAAAATGAACACAATGCCTTGTATAGACACATATCTGGTCATCAAGGACATTATTTTAAATTTATGGTGATATGCCCTATGGTGAGTAATATCAGAGGTGGTGATATAGTGAATGACACTGAATATGAAGAGGCCAAATGGATAATACAACTTACAGCACACAGACATCCAGGGATTAATGATGTCATTCCATTAAAACCTGCCTTACAAAAAAGGTGTTCAGTATTGAGTACAGATTGGTTGTTATTTCCTTTAAATGAGTCTTTGAATGTGAGCAATTTGTCTGATGAAGGGCACTGCCCAAAAGCGCTCATCAAACTTTGCATTTCTTGCTTTATTTTATTGTTTTTATTGAGCTGTTGGATTAAATATTCATTTTCCAAATGGTGGTAGCTGCTTTTTCTATTTTAATCATGATTATAAAGTATTTATGTCTATACTAGCTGTGACAATAGGAGGTACTGCCAGCCATGCCAAGGAGAAGTAGGGTAGTAAGACTTGTGCCACCATAGCGAGCTGAAGTTTTATAAATATCTGTATGTCAATAGTATATCTACCTGATCTGTACAGATGTTTATGATAAAAATGTAGTTGTGTGCTCTTTTTGTGTTAATTGTGTTAAAATGTATCAATGTTGCACCCTGCTGAAATGAACAGAAATGTGCATGTATTATCGTAACTGAATTAAATGTATATTTTTCAACAGAGGACACTGGCACAACAATGGTTAACCAGCTGACTTATTTTAAGAAAAATAAGGGAAATATAAATGAGCTGTTAAATCATTAAATGGCACCTCACAGTGCTTGGTAGGCCCAAAGCCAGAAGGTTTGGGAGCAACCATTATCTGTTAGCTTTTGTAAAGAAGGGTGACGTGTTACAAATGTTTATGGCTCCAGGCATTGCCATAAAAGCTCTAAATGTCCATTGTAGCAGTCTGCCAAAGTCTTGCTCAAACTTCTAAAGGAGATATTGTGGGAACCTAGAGTCAGGTGACCAGATGAGGTCATTCTGCAAGTCATCTTGGATATTATATTTTACAGGCAGTAATCTCAGAATATAGAATCTGTTTGGGGCCTGACTAGAAAGACTGGTCATGTATTTCATCTTGCCTTGCCCAACTAAGTAACTTAACTAGGGAAGAGTAAAATTCTCCTAGATTTGGTCAGGAATATAGTGAAGCTCAGTTGAGATATTGTTTTTCTGTATTTGTCTGAGTCTATCCTTCAATGTTCTTTTCAATATTTCCTGTGATTTGAATATTGTGGTTTACTGTGGCTATATATTCAGTATTTTTATGTACTTTTATGATTTATTATTAAATATATTTAATACTTTTATCATTGCTGGTTCTTGTAGACAGTATCTAACCTTTGACAGTACTTATATTTATTTAGTGACACTGTGTGGGCCACTCCAGAAGGCCTAGCTGACTTGGTGAACTATTACCATTTGTATTAATATTAATATTGCACAGTATAATTGGACGCCTTTTGTTAAGGGCCTTAGTGTAGCTGATTGTAGAGTGTCTGGTGACAGTGAATCTACCTTATAATCTGGGCAGAAGGAGGCATAGTTAGTAAACTTGTGCCAACCTTTCCCAGATGCTTGTACTGAAAATGTGTGTGTGTGTGTATGTGTGAAAATTAAATCTTAAACAGTGTGTGTGTGTGTGTGTGTGTGTGTGTGTGTGTCAGCTACTTGAGGCAGAAACTTGCAGCACTGGGTTTACAGAGAGGGTGCTGGAGGACTTGGTTTGGACACTCGGCTGAGGACTTAAACCTACAGCTGCACCAGTGGGGAATATTATTGGGGACCTGGAGGGAGACAGATATAAGGACATCCAGACCCCAGGCTGAGTGTGTTCCCTGTGTGCTCTTATGGGAAATTGTACTTGATGCAGACAGTTCTGCATCTGGAAATACTGAGTGTATCCATTTGTATTCCAAGTGCACGTCCTTCTCCAGTGTCAGTGGTGAGGATTCAGGCTCCTTGATTACTGGACAAGTGTTGGGACAACAACTTTTGATGTCCATCATATATTGTTAGCAGTGGTGGGCGTCACATATTTATTGGTGGCAGTGGTGGGATCATCACATGCTCACATATTGTTGAGCAGTGGTGTGGATATTGAATTCCTGTAGCCTGTAAGCAATGGTCACTAAAGAAGGTGTTTGTACTCTCAGGCAGCCACATGGTAGACATTCAGAGTTTTATATCACAATAGTTTTATTTATTTACTTTTTGTTAGCTTAGTTAGTCAGGGAGAGCAGACAAGGATGTCAGCAGAGGATTATGGCAAGCTGACAAAGAACCAGTTGGCTGAGATGTGCCAAGCCAAAGGACTGGGGCATGCCAATCTGACT
The DNA here is from genome assembly GCF_019279795.1 of Protopterus annectens. Taxonomy (NCBI): domain Eukaryota; kingdom Metazoa; phylum Chordata; order Ceratodontiformes; family Protopteridae; genus Protopterus; species Protopterus annectens. The sequence continues at coordinate 829,566,782 of NC_056744.1, forward strand.
AAAGGGGAAATGATTACAGCTTTAATCACAGCCACAGCACAGACCAGCAACCAGGAGGATAACCAGTCTATTGATGGGGACTCGCAGCTCTCAGAAAGAGCACAGTTCAATGAAGCCAAAGAAAATGAGAGACAGAGACAACATGAAAAGGGAATGCTGACTCTTTGTCAGGGTCATAGAGGTAATGGGGAAGGGAGTAAATGTAACCCAGAAGCAATAAATGTCAGTAAATGTCTTCCTCAGTACCAAGAAGGTGATAATTTTGATAGTTTTATTCATATGTGTTATGGGATAAGATCAGCTTAGTAAAATATATATTAATTTCAGTTTTATTAATGAAGCTATATTATGATTGTTTAAAAGCAAATATAATTTGTATGCAGAGCTGTGGAAAAGTACAGCTTCATAAGCTGAAGTTACTGCTGTGTTTCAACTGCATTATTTTAATATGCAACAAGGAAAAGTGTAGGAGCAGAAGCATGTTAGAGGAATGTTTACTACTGTAAAAGGGATTTGTTAGCCTGACTCCTCCAGGCTAGGAGTGTGCTGTAGCTTGGGAAGGTTTGAAACATCCAAGGTCAGAAAACAAGACCACTTAAAGCAGGTGGGTCATGTATAGGAAGGTGTTCACGTGAAGTCTGAGGCAAGATTTATGAGGGATGAGAACATTTTCAAAGTCATTTATTTGCTGCAGTCATTGTAAACGTAACGGTTTGTATGATTGGTTTGGCAAGAAAAGTGTATAAAAGATGCAGTTTTTGTTTGTTCAATTGGGAGGGTGGCCTAATGGTTAAGATGTTTGCCTTACAAACACAAGGTGCAGGGTTTGAGTCTCACAAGGGATAATTGGCTAGGCTTAAAATGGCTCACAAGGGCAGTTAGCTTAGTACCAATCTATGAACCTATGAACCTATGACTGATTTATCAACTGCTATGACGATTGTTTCCCAGCACTGTAAATAAAAATTTTTGTTTATACATCCTGAAGTGTTGTCCCTGATTGAAGGCATTTAAGCTAAATTTTTAATGTTATTTATTTATGACTTTAACATTTTGGTGCCGTGACTCAGATCTGAACTTTGGTATTGCTGCAAGGTGGTGTGCAAACATACTAGCCTTGGCAGGGGAATTGGTTTGTAAGGGAAAAATGGCTGGTTTGTGTTTTTCCCCCTTTCTCTTTTAGACAATTTTAGCAAAATGTAGAGTAAGTGAATGACTGTGTTTTTGTTTGACTGAGTTGTTTGTAAGGTATACAAATTAATAGTGGGAGGACCCCAGAGCAAATGAGAATAGTAAATGTATGTGCACATACAGTAAAGGACAAATTAACACAAGGTGGCACCTTGCATTGGGAGCAGTACCCTCAGGATTGTAAGGTAAGAGGTAAGAGAGATGTTTTATTCAGTCAATGTATGAATGGATGAGGAAAAAAAAGAGAAAAAGTTAAAAGTTAAAGATAAAGTTAAAACAAGTTCATGAGCCCACAGCATGATTGGGATGTAGATTGTAAACTGTTAAAACAAATTTATGAACCCACAGCATGATTGGGACGTAGACTATAAAACAAGTTCATGAGCCCACAGCATAATTGGGATGTAGACTATAAACTGTTTAAACAGATTCATGAGCCTACAGCATAATGGAATGTAGAAATATGCGTTGTTAAAATAAATTCATGAGCCCATAGCATACTGGGATGTAAGTATGATTGTGTGGAAGTACTGTCAGAGGGTCCAAAAGAGTGGTCAGTTCTGGACACAGTACCTATCCATCCCTGTTATCCCAATCATATTGCTGGAGCTGTAACTTTTGAGCTCACGCCAGGATGAAAGCAAGGGAATGCTGTGGGGAAAAGGCTGATTGAAACCTCTCTTCTGTTGTTGAATGCCAACAGACTTCCTACCCTTCCCTCGCTGTATGGTGTGTGGATTAATACAGTTATTTTCTGTCCTCAGAACTGCCAAGATCCAGGATTTGTAAGGTAAGCCTAACATTTTTTTATTTATTTATAAAATAAGAAAAATTGGAGCAAAGATAAGCAAGCAAGATTGAATCCCTTTAAAGAGGACACCTGCATATTTTATGTATTTTAACTATGGGAAGGACAGTTGTAAATATTTGCATGACTGGTTTTAGCTTACTAAGAATTGTTCTGGTGGGGTATTTCCATTAAATGTAACTTATGATAAGACTAAATTGATGACATTGGAAGGTATTTTAGAAGAAAAGAAAAACAAAGTAGGTGGGGAACAAATAGCATTTTATTCTTGGTACAGTGAAGCACTTAAAAGGGAAAAAAGAGTCACCATTAAGAGGGTTGCAGGATGCTAATAAGAAATTGTTGCAACAGGTAAAAGAAGTTAAAAAGGCAATACAGACCAGTAAAAAGGGATCCCTTTATCCTGTCTTTGCAGGTTTGGAACAAACTGAGGATGGCAAAAACTTCTGAAGAGGATGATAATCCTCCAGCAGCTACTGCACCACCCCCATTCCTGTACAAGGCTCTGTTGTTTCTAAGACACCCACCTTTTGGTCAACTGTCCATTGGGCACCCAGTCCGCATGATACTGTTACATCTCAGATTAGTTCCCCTGTTCAATCCTCATCTTTTGAACAGGCTTCTGAAGTCAATGGGGGGGGGTTCTTCTTTTTAGATAGCTTCTACTTCCCCAACAGGAGTATTAGTATTTGACACTCCTGTATCTCACCATACACTCTTACATGACAGAATACAACAGGAGATTGCGACCTCTGGAGGGGATCTTTTGGCACCTCTCAGGGAAATTCTGGGAGCTAATAATAGAGAACTTGTTCATCATCCTTGTAGCCCTGCTGATTTACATAATATGTCCAAAGATTTTTCAAATATTAGAGAAGATCCATTAAAATTCAAAGAGTAATTAAAACTAAAAAGAATGTTACAATCCTACTTTAACAGATTTAAATCAGCTGCTTAGGGTAGTTACTTCAGATGAATTAAGGAAGCAGTTACTAAAAAGGTAGAGATAACAGATTTCACTCTCACAAGGAATGAATTAACAGATAAACGGACAGCATTGTTAAACAAAATTGCAGACGTGTCAAGTTAGGACTGACTGGTCTACAATACAGGCATGTAAACAAAATAAAGGGGAAGCCCCTGCAGACTATTTGAGTCACCTTAAAACAATACTTGCTAGACATTCATGAATACCAGACCCAGAAGAGCAAGCTAAGCCAGCTATTGCAGCAGCCTTTGTGCAGGGTCTGCAAGCCCCTGTACAAAATCAAATAAAGCAAGTGCTCATAGACTGGCAAGGAAAGGACTTAGAGCCTTTATTAAGTGTACAGAGTATCAGGAAAAACGTAGAAAGGATACTGAGGATAAGCTGTTAACTTTACAAATCAGGCAGCTGGAAAACCCGAGGGGTCGTGGCAGGAGCAGGGGAAGGGGTAGAGGAATTGCTAAAGAATTTAGTAAAAGTGTTGGCTGAGGGAAACAAGGTGCAGCTGGTTGGCAACAATGAGCTGGCAGTGCCCCTCTGGCTTCATCTAATTATCTTGCTTCAATTGTGGAAAAGCAATATATTGGAGAGGAGAATGCCCACACAGGCAAATGCAGAGTCCAAGATACTTGGACTGAATGGCAACCAAATTATAATGATGCAGTTTTTCCTCCACAACCTCCTCACATTGGAAGGAGTCAGGAAGCTCCATACTAACTAGGTGAAGGAAATAACACAGAAGTAAATCTTAACCCTCTACTACCAATAGATCAAAATGGACCCTATATTAAGATGGAAATAAATTCAAAGAAAATCCCATTTCTGGTGGACACTGGAACCACTAGGTCAGTGTTAAAATTACTTCAAATAGTCAAATACGAGTATTAGAGCATAAAGTAAGGACAGTCACAGTGACAAATACTATAGTTACATATTCTGTTTCAGAACATATCCCCATTTCTCTAGATCCAATCGAAGAAAGGCATTCTTTCCTTTTGAGTACTACTTTACCAATAAATCTGCTAGGAAGATATTTGTTATGCAAGCTGGGTTGTACTATTTATTGTACCCCAGAAACTGGATGTTCCAACAGAATCAGAGGGAGAAGTACTGGCAATTTTAGTAGAAGCTGAGGAACAGCCCATTGGAAGCATACAGGCAGATGGAGAGTTACTACAGCAGGTATCTGCCAACTTGTGGGCTAAACATGCAAATGAAGTAGGTATACTGAAATCAGTAGAACCAGTAAAAATAAAATTAAACCCATCAAAACTGCTGCCTAGAGTTCCACAATATCCACTAAAGCTGGAAGCAGAGCAGGGAATCAAACCTGTAAGTCTCTGATACAGCAAGGAATAATAATACCAGATAAAACCCCTTGTAATACTCCTATTTTCCCAGTGGGGAAAAAACAGGAAAGGATACTTATAGATTTGTACAAGATTTAAGGGCTATAAATAATGCAGTATTGCCTACTTTTTCTGTTGTTCCAAATCCAGCAATAATATTGAGTTGCATACCACCTACAGCTAGTTACTTTTCCATAACAGATTTATGTTCAGCATTCTTTTCTATACCTATTCACCCTGAGAGTCAGTTTCTGTTTGCTTTTACTTATCAGGGACAGCAATAAACCTGGACACAGTTGCCACAAGGATATACTGAATCTCCTTCATTATTTTATCAAATTCTGAAAAAGGATTTGGAGAATGTGACATTTCCATGTAGGTCTGTGTTAATACAATGTGTATATGATCTACTAATAACATCAAATTCCTTTCATCAATGTCAGCAGGATACCCTGCATCTTCTGACTATCCTTGCAGAAAAGGGACACAAGGTGTCTAGAGAAAAACTGCAATTGTGGTCACCTCAGATACGTTATCTTGGTCATTTAATATCTCACTGTAGCAGGCAAGTGTTACCATCTCATATTGATGCAATATCTAAGGCCCCGCATCTGACTACACAGTGACAGCTTAGATCTTTCCTAGGTATGACAGGATACTGCAGACAGTGGATTCCTAACTACACAGAAATTGCAAAACCTTTGACAAATCTCTTAAAACAGGATACACCAGAGCCTCTCCTTTTGAATAGTGAAGAGGAAAATCCATTTCAGTATTTAAAACAAGCTTTTGCTACTGCACCCAGCTTTAGGGTTACCAGACTATGATAAAACTTTTATTTTATTCTGTTATGAAAGAAATGGATTTGTTCAAGGAGTTCTTGCACAGAAACATGGGGACAGCTATCTTCCATTAGCTTATTACAGCACAACACTCAATTCTGTTGCAAAAGTTTTTCCACCCTGTTTAAGGGCTGTTGCCACTGCTGCCATTCTAGTTAATCTTGCAGAATTTCTGGTGCTCAGGCATGATCTCACAGTAGCTATCCCTCATTCTTCATCATCTCTTTTGCTTAAAATGAAAACAAAACCACCCTAGACTACACATCTAACTAAATATGAGCTTACACTTCTTTCTGATCCATCTATTTCTCTGATCCACTGTCATGTTCTAAATCCAGCATCTCTGTTGCCTACTGCTGAGTATGATGAAGGTCATGATTGTGTGTGTGTAACTATTTGCTTTCTCCTAGGAAGGATTTAAAGGACACTCCTATACCTAATGCTAAAATGAATTTGTTTGCGGATGGCTCCTGTGGAAGAAATCAAAGAGGGCAATTGACTGCAGGAATAGCCATCTGCACCGGAGACAATATTGTTGCAACAAAGATTAAATCTTAAATAGCTGAGTTAGTGGCTCTGCAAAAGGCCTATGAGGTAGCCAAAGACAAAGTGGCCAATATTTTTACAGACAGCCGTTATGATTTTTATGATTTTGGGCAACTTTGGAAGGAGAGAGGGTTTTTGACCTCTTCAGGAAATCAAATTAAAAATTTGGGGTACATAAAATCATTGTTGGATGCACTTTGCTGCCTAAGAGGCTGTCTGTAATCAAATGTTGTGCACATCATAAATAGATATTGTAACAAAGGGTAATAATTTGGCAGACCAACCTGCTAAACAAGCAGTAGTAGATTGTTGTAAAAACCTGTATATGTTAACAATAACAAACTACAACAGTAATGATGTGTTTGATTTTGAAAAGTTGTCAGCTTTTCAAGCTGAAGCATCAGGGAGAAGTTCAGAGGTGGCTCAAGAATGGATGTATAAAATCCTCTGATGGCATATAGCGACAGCCGAATAGTGGCGCCTGCCTCTTTGATACATTACCTAGTAAGGGCATATCATCTACCCGCCCATACAGGTAAGACAGCTTTATTTAATCAAATTACCCAAAGTTGGTATGCCCCTCATGTCTCCTCTTTGATACTTCAGTATGTATGTCAAGAGTATAATGTCAGCAAAAATGCAAACATTAAGACTGCATGCTTATCACCACCTTGGGTACCTTTTATTAACATGCAGCCGGACTTCATCCAGATGCCTAAGACTAATAATCTATAATTTATTTTAGTGGTGGTGTGTATGTTGTCAACATGGGTGGAAGCTTACTCATGTCACAAAGCTGATGCAGTCACAATCATCAAAAACCTTTTTTATGAATACAGAGATTCAGTATGCCATGTACTATCAATAGTGACCAGGGAACTCATTTTCATAATTCTTTAGTAAAGGAATTGTGTAAAGTTTTTAATACTAAGTTGAGTCTTCACTGTCCCAACCAACCACAGTCATCTGGATTAGAGGAAAGGGTAAATAGGACCCTTAAAAATAAAATTCTGAAGATTTGTACTTAAACCCACTTAACGTGGCCCAAAGCCCTCCCCTTAGCATTAATGAGTATGAGAGCCTCACTGAATGCCACCAGGAAGTTGAGTTGATATGAAATATTAATGGGGAGACACATCATGGCCCTTCCAGCTACCCCTCCAGTGGGAAATGCCGATTTAACCTTGTCAGATGATGCCATGATCACTTATTGTCAGAACTTGATTTGTGTTTTACAGCAATAACATCAAACAGTAAAAGCAGCACTACCCAAGTCTCCTGACCAGCCCTGTCATCAACTACAACCAGGTGATTGGGTTTCTGTTAAATCTTTCCAGAGGAAAAACGGCCTCAGCCCAAGGTGGAAGGATCCTTTCCAGATGTTATTAATGACCCTGACTGCTGTTAGCTGTGCAGGCCTACCAACGTGGATCCATTCATCTCATTGCAAGAAGACCTGCCATGTGGGGACCCCAGATGAATCATTGCAACCACCAGGGGGAGATTGAGGTGCTACAGATAAATCATCTGCCCAGGGAGGAAGTCATCTTCAGTAGAAGTCCATGATAAATCCAGTGACAACAGGTACCCTTGCTTTGTTTTTGCTGCTGTTTCCTTCTATAAACTGATCTAGAGAAAACAGTTTCTTGCTGGTCCTTTAGCAATATGCCAAACATTTAAATAAAACAAACTGCTAGATATGATCGCATATACCTCATCATTCTAAGGCAGGGATTCCTCTGATTCCCATCCCTGCATCACAGGTGTCATTTGAAAAGGACCTTAATGACATCAGTCTAACCTGGCATAATGTAACTCATTTTTCAATGGTTGTGTTTCTTCAACTTGCAACCACACATCACGGAGACATGTTATGCCAGAAAGGAGACTGTGGCAGAAGGAAAAAGCAAATCTAATGGCACCAGGCATGAAAGTGTGTTAAACTCTTTACACTTAAAAATCTATGATTAGGGGCATGGCATGGGCATGATAGGTGACTGTCTAGAAAAAAAAGTTTCTTGCTGGTCCTTCGGCAATATGCCAAAGATTTAAATAAAACAAACTGCTAGTTACTATATCTGTGGTGATTGTGCCTACCCCTGGTTGCCTACAAACTGGTCTGGATGTTGCTTTGTAGGCATCTGCAGTGAAGAAACCAGCCACAAGGACTCAAGGGCTTTAAAAAGAAAATAAGTTACTGTAGGTGTCTAGCTAAGTTTCCCTCTTAGCCTGCTACTGTAGAAAGTACCAGGTCTAAAGCAGAAATAACTGGCTCTACCCATGGCTAGGGACAGCAGCCGCTCCCCACCCCCATCAACTGTAAATACATTTCCCAATTAAACTTTTTCTTTTTAGTTATCAGTAAACCAAGATAAAGCTCTAGGTGAAAAAAGGTAACCCAGTAGATACACTGGAATTGCCCATTTCTAAAATAGAGGCAAAATGGTACTTAAACTGCCACTTTTTGTCTGCTTCAAACTAGGTATCTACCCAGAAAGGACACAGCTGAAATCAGGTCTATAGATTGCTTTTCCCTACTAGATTCTAATAACTCCTAACAATTTGGCTATTTAGACACTTACCCTGCAATCTTTAGCCTGGGGGGTTCTAGCCTGCTCCATTTGCTACGCTCACTTTGCTCCCCTCCCTGCCCTCTATTCCCACCCATCCCCAGTACCTCTACATTTATTCTTAGCCTTAACCCCACCCATAATTGACACCAATTAGGCTACACCACTAATCACCCCCTCCCCCTACTTCCAACACAATCATGCTACTACCTAATATAATAATCCTAACCTGTGTACCTCTAGCTCACATTACATCCTACCAAGGCTCCATAGTCACATGCCCCAACAACTTCTACTGTACTCTCTCAACACCCTCCCTCAAACATTTACACTATAACTACACAGCCCCTGCCACCAAAAACATCCTCCCAGTACAAGCACTCCATTACCAAACACCTAACACACTCAAAAATAAAATATCCCTAAGATACCATAAACAATTTACTATGTATATAAAACATATCCTAAACACTCTCTATAAACTAGCCCTCACTGGAGACATCCATCCAAACCCTGGTCCTCCCAAATCCAACCCAACCACAAACCCTAGTCCAGGCAACCCCCCCACAACTCAACTCATAGCCAACAAAAAAACAACAGACCTACTTATAATGTCCCTAAACATCTGAAGCATATGCAGTAAAATCCAAGAACTACATGCCAGCAAAAGCATATATTCCCCTGATATTCTCTTCCTAACTGAAACCTGTCTCAAACCTCACGTCAGAAGTGAGGAAATACTTCCACCTGAATACAACATCCTTTGCATAGACAGATTGTCCAAAAAAGGAGGTGGTGTAGCATTGACATTTAAACACCACCTCAATATTCAACTCCTGAACACATCTGCCCCTCACCACAACAATGAAGAAATCCTTTATGCCAATCTCAAACTAAACCCAAAGAAAACAATCAATATCATAGGATGCTATTTCCCACCAGGGAAAAATATTACACCCCTAGAAAATCTCTTGAGCTGGGCTACTCTATCTCTACCCCAGGAAACCATCATTCCCGGCACCTTTAACATCAACTGGCTATCCTGTAATAACAATCTCCCAACCATTCACCTTAATCTCCATGAGTTCACTCAACTCATCCAATCCCCTACCCGAATCAACAAAAACCCTAACAATCATTCCTTACTTGACTAGATCCTAGTCAACAAAGCCCCTCACTCTTACCTAGCAAGCTGCTTACCTGACAGTCTTAGTGACCACTCCCCCACTTTCTTAATTCGGCACCACACAAACAGTCTCAAGCCCATTATCAACAGGCAAATACGGAACAAGTCCAACTTCAACCCCAACTCCTTCATCTCCTCCCTGCAAAAAATTAACTGGTCACCACTAAAATACCTCAGCCTAGATGAGGCTGCCCACTTCTTCAACAGTACCTTCCTCTCCATCCTAAACACCCATGCTCCTGTAAGAAATGCCAAAGTCAGATCCAGGCATGCCCCATGGTTACAAATGACCACCAGAACCCTAATGAAATCCAGAGATAAGGCCTGGGAGCACTGGCAACTAACAAAAAATAACTCAGATAAGCAATCGTTCCTTGGACTGCGCAATAAAGCCAAAAAGCAAATAAAATTAGATAAATCCCTCTACTATAAATCCACCCTAAACTCTACCAATCACAATCCTAAGCAATTCTGGTCCACTATTAACACTATCCTCCACCCAGGGAGGGTTGACACCCCCCGCCGTCCATTCCCCCCTCCTCCAGCAATATTGCTAAATCCTTCAACAAACACTTCACTGAAAGTATAATATCTCTAAACAAACAACACTTCCCTAAAACAGCCCCCCCAACTCCTCACCCTAAACCCCCACTCCTTTTTTCTTTTTCACCTCAGTACCTACCTCCAACATAAAAAGACTATTTTCAAAACTTACTCACCAAACTCGCAGCTGACAAACTCCCCTCTGAATACTTGAAAATTGCAGCTGATACAATAGCCTACCCAATTTCAATTCTAATCAACCGTTCCATAAAAGAAGGCTATGTTCCCCCGATATGGAATATATCCCACATCATTCCCCTCCACAAAGGCACCCCCTCCACCGACCTCTCCAATTACCGCCCCATTGCTATCCTCTCCCCTCTCTCCAAGATACTTGAAAAATGTATCAACACCCAGGTCTCCAACTAACTCCTAGCTAATAATCTCCTCTCCAAAACCCAACATGGTTTCAGGCCATATCACAGCACTACCTCCACTCTGCTCTCCTTCACTAACACTATACTTCATCACAAAAACAATGGCCTCTTCTCTACTGCCGTATTTCTAGATCTCTCAAAGGCCTTTGACATGGTATCTCATGAGCTACTACTCTCTACTCTCCCCAACCTCTCCTTCTCACAAGCAGCCTACAACTGGTTCCACAGCTATATACACTGATACCAGCAATCAGTAGTCTGGGGCAATGACCTATTACCTCACCTCCCAGTTACTCTCGGAGTTCCCCAAGGGTCTATCCTTGGCCCTCTGCTCTTCTCACTTTTCACTAACAGCCTACATACTGCCACCACACCAGCATCTCTTGTACAGTACGTAGATGACTCTACTCTCATCTGCTCTCCCCCCACTCTACCAGAACTACAACAAATCACACAAAAATCATTCTCTTCTGTAGAAAGCTGGCTATCCAATGCTCAGCTCCTACTCAACCCAAGTAAGACAAAACTTCTCCTGTTCCAACCTTCCAAAGCCACCCAAAACACCCCCCACTTCAACATTCTCGCCAAAGACTATACCATCATCTCTCCATCAGAACACACAAAATTACTCGGTGTGGAAATAGACAACAAACTTAGATTTCATACCCACATATCTCTCACAATAAAAAAAAGTTCACAAGAAACTTGGTGCATTATATCGAAGCCGCCAATTCCTAACCAAGGTGGCTAGAATCACCATAGCCAATTCCCAGCTCATCTTCACCCTACTCTACCCCCATACTTACCAACCATAGACAGACAGACCTACACAAGCTGGATGCTTGTTACAACAAAATTGCTAAATTTGCCACTTGAACCTCCTGCCGCAGCCATCATTGTATCTCCCTTAAAAAACTAAACTGGCTAGAACTCCCATAACTCCTTCACTTTAATCAACTCACCTTCGCTCATAAACTTATTAACTACCCCCATAACATCCCTTCCTTTCAAACCCTTCTCCAACCCTATCGCTCTACTAGACCCCTAAGATCAAGCAACAAAAATCAACTCACTGTTATCAAACACAAAAACTCAGCAGGAGAAGCCATATTTTCATGTACCATATCCAAACTTTGGAACAATCTTCCACCCTCTATAACTACTCTACCTTCCAGCAGCCTTTTCAAGACTGCGCTCAAATTCCACTTAAATTTGCACTGGCTTTGTCCTTGTTCTAATCCAGACTAACACCCCACCCTTACCCCCCCCCCTAGACTCTTAACCCAACTATACTACCACCACTACTAACCACAGTCAGTATTAGCTACTTGTCTTTACATACTTTAAAATCTTGTCTGACAACTTTGTTACTAATATTATAAATGACAAGAAACTATCTTAACTTGCACATTTACTGTATATACTGTTGATAATCAATATCTTGTTATTGTATTAAAGCCAACAACCTGTAATGTTGTTTACTATTGCTGCAACTTTGTATCTCTATTTATCATGTACATGAGGTGGAGCTTTTCTCCCTGGGCATCCACTGAAAAAGGACCTGCGTCCAGTCAGAATTTCCCAGTAAATAAATGTAAATAAATAATTACTCCTGCTATTCAACATTTTGAAAACCCACCAGCAGGTAGAGTGAGAAATAAGTGAGCAATCCACTCGGCAGAGCAAGTGCTTCTGGTTTTCATTCCTGGGTATGGAGTGCAAAGGACAATGCTTGAAATCACCATGCTTGCTCAAATTCTACAGGAGGTAGCCAGTGAAACTTCGCATCTCATCAGAATGGCAAATCGAGAAATTACTGAAATGCAAAATGTGTTGTTACAGAATCAAATGGCACTTGATATAATGCTTGTTGCAAGAGGGGGGGGGGTCATGTGCCCTCCAAGGGAGTCATTGCTGTTCATATATTAGTGACTATCATGATGAACAAGAAAAACTGGCAAATTTCATGGAGCAAAGGGCCAAGGATTTAGACAGCACATCAAAACAATGGACACGTTTTGGATAGTTGAGCAGTATTTTTGGTAACTTGGAAACTAGCATAATCCAGGGTATTGTCATTGTACTTTTTATTATATTTGTGATAATTTTGGTATTTTCTATTTTGAAGGCTGTAATTACAAGATGTTTAACTTCACAACTGCACATGAAATGCCACTGCATGCACCAATCAATGACAGTTCTATTTGAACAGATGATGGTGATTATTATGATGCTGAAGCTTATTTTGTCAAGTTAAGAAAAAATAAAAATATAATTGCATGTATGGTATGACACTGATAGTGTCAAAGGGGGGAAAATGTTATGGGATAAGATCAACTTATTAAAATCTATATTAATTTCAGTTTCATTAATGATGCTATAATATGATTATTAAAAAGCAAATTTAATTTGTATGCAGGGCTGTGGAAAAATACAACCTCATAAGCTGAAGTTAGTGCTGTATTTCAACTGCATTCTTTTAATATGTAACAAAGAAAAGTAAGTGTTGTAGGAGCAGAGGCATGTTAGAGGAATGTTAACTAATGCAAAAGGAATTTGTTAGCCTGACTCCTCCAGGTTAGGAGTGTGTTGTTGCTAGGGAAGGTTTGAAACATCCAAGCTCAGAAAACAAGACCCCTTGAAGCATGTATAGGAAGGTGTTCACATGAAATCCGTGGCAAAAATCACAAGTGATGAGAGCATTTTCAAAGTCATTTATTTGCTGCAGTCATTGTAAATGTAAAAGTTTACATGATTGGTTTGATAAGAAAAGTGTATAAAATATGCAGTTTTTCTTTGTTCAGTGAGACTGATTTACCAAATGCCATGAAGATTGTCTCCCAGTGCTGTAAATAAAAAATTCTGTTTGCACATCCTGAAGTGTTGTTCCTGATGAAGGCATGTAAGGTAAAATTTTAATGTTATTTATTTATGACTTTAACATATGTTTGAAAGAGTATGCAAACAGTATAATGTTGACAGAGGTCTCTGGGTACAGTTCCTCACCCTCTTATTCCATCATAAAGCTGTAAGTGTTGTTTCTAAAATGTCTGATACAAATTTTTAAGATTATGATCAAGTTAAGCACTGTTTATTATAATGTTTTACATTACCACCTAAAGCTTACATAAAAAAAGTTTTGTGAGCATAAATGCATGGCAGATGAAAGTGTATATCATTATATTGCTGAACTAAGCACTTATTTTCATAGGTGGGTGAGTGGGTGTCCAACCACCACTTTGAAAAGCTGGCAGACCTTTTGGTGAGGGAACAAACCCTTAGCACTTTGCCTGAGGACATGAGAATCTGGTTAGAAGACAGGGAATGCAACTCTGCAGATGAGTTGGGGAAAAAAGGAGACCTATACCTAGCAAGCAGGGTATCATTGCCAAGAAAGGGATGTCCAATGCTACACATGGATATAAGGGAACCCATGGTGGGCAGCCTAAACTGCCCCAACATAGTTTTCTAGCAACAGGGGAAGCCAGAAGTTCAGGAACATGGCCTGGATCCTGTTTTAAATGTAACCAGTGGGGCCATGTAACATATATATGTCCATGGAGGCAAGGTGGGCTACAAAAGTTGAGGGAGCCAGCAAGTGGGAATAACATAATGTCAGTGGTAAATTGTCTGGAGACAACAGTGGTACTAAACTACCAGCTGAGTTTATATCCAATCTTGGTAGATGGAAAACAGGCCACAGCCAAGAGAGAGAGAGCCTGTGATATAACCATAGTGAAACCTACAATGGTTAAAGAGGAGCAGTACTTGCTTAGGCAGTCCAATCCACTCAGAACTTTAGGAGGGATCCCATTCTTAATGCCTTTGGCCAGAGTTCACCTTGACTGGGAGTGTGGAAAAGGAAGCAAGCAAGTAGGTGTGTTTGAGGATATCCCTCCAGATGTCTTGATAGGGAATGATTTTGATGATGCAGTAACTTGTGTGAATGCAGTGACACATAATCAGGCTTGGAGACAGGCATGTGGCTCTTATAGCCTGGAGGGGGCCCAGACAGACCACATACCTAAAGCCAGGAATGGTGATGTGGTTACTTCAGTGAGGGAACTACCCTGTAGCAGTGATACTGAAGGTGAGCCACAGCTTCTTGTAGGTACTGATGTTCCCTTGGACAGAGTAACTGTAAGGGCAGAGGTGAGTAGTAGTACCCAGGCTAACAGTGAAGCACAACTGTCAGAGGATACCAGACTTCCTGTGGAAGGGGTTCTGGGAGAGTTACAAAGAGAGAGTTGAAATAGGCTCAGCTCTCAGACCCTACATTACAAGGCTTGAGGGAGGTAGCTAGGGAGGTGCCTGATTCTCAAGGAAAACGGGATTATGCATACTGGAACAAAGGGTTACTGTATAGAGAGTGGACCCTGGAATGAGGGCTAGAAGGTGAGATAATACAGCAGTTGGTAGTGCCCAGAGCCTATCATTTGGCAATCCTAGCCATACCCATGGCATTCCCATTGCAGGTCATATGGGCAGAAAGAGTACCAGTCCTCCATCGAGACAGAGAAGGTGGCAGATGCTTTGCTAGAGGTTTTCAGCAGGGTAGGTTTCCCAAGAGAAATACTGACTGATAGAAGTTCATATTTCATTTCAGGCCTTCTGGCTTGTCTGTGGGAGTACTGTGGGATGAAGCACCTAAAGACCACCCCCTACTACCCCCAGGCTAATGGTCTTGTGGAGAGGCTAAACTCTACACTAAAGACCATGCTATGGGCATTTGCAGACCAGTTTAAGAGAGAATGGGACAAATATTTTCCCCATCTGTCATTTGCTTACAGAGAGGTACCCCAGGAATCCACAAGTTTTCACCCTTTGAGTTGCTGTATGGGCATAGGGTGAGGGGACCTCCAGGTTTGATTTGTGATGAGTGGAAGGGTGAGTGTGAATCCCACAAGGAGTCTCTTCTGGCATATGTCCTAAAGGACAAGGCTTATGGAGCTGGTGGGCTTGGCCCAGGAGAACCAGGCAGCAGTCCAACAGCAGAAAAAGATCTGGTATGATAGGAATGCTCGAGCCAGAGAGTACACTATAGGGCAGCAGGTGATGGTTCTCATTCCTGTCAGACACAATAAACTGCAGGCAGCGTGGGATGGACCCATTCAAGGTGGTAGGGGTCACTGATGTTAACTACATGGTAGAACTGCTAGGCAGGAGGCAGTGGCACAAATTATACCATGTTAACATGATGAAGTCTTACCATGATAGAGAGGCCCTTGTGCCAAGTATTTTCAGTAGGTGGCAGGAGGATTCTGAGGGGGATCTGGTGACTGATCTCCTCAGTGAGGCTCAGACTGACACCTCCATGGAAGGAGTAGCAATGTCCCAGTGCTATCCTGTATCCAGGCTCAAGAAATCTGAGCAGTATTACAGGAGTTTGGGGGCATGTTCACTCTGAAACTAGGGTGCACTCACCTGGTGCAGCACCACATGGATACAGGGCCCCAAAGACCTATAAAGCAGGCCCCTTACATGGTGCTTGAGTGAGTCAGACAGACTTTGGGGGAGGAGATACAGGCAATGTTGGAACTGGGAGTAATCCAGGAGTCCAGCAGTCCCTGGGCCTCCCCATTGGTGTTGGTACCAAAGAAGGATGGCAGCACCAGGTTCTGTGGGGACTACAGGGAACTAAATAGTGACACAGAGTCAGATGCTTACCCCATGCCTAGGACAGATGAAGCCCTACAATAGCCAGGTGGGGCTAAGTATCTGACCATTATTGATCTTGCCAAGGGCTACTGGCAGGCATACCTCTCAACCTCTTGAGTAAGAAATCTGGACAAAGCCATGAAAAAAGTGGTACAAATAGGAAAAAAAAAATATTGCTCTTACAAACTTAGAAAGTTGATAGAATAACAGGTTTTGCATTAGCATGAATTTTCTGAAGGGTATGAAGTCTAAAACTCAAATGGCTGTCATTATTTTCTAACTTCAATCTTTAATGATTTGCCACTAATTTGCCAGAAAGCCACAGTTTTATGAAAAATGAACCAAAAATATAAGGCAGAAATCTGGACATTCTGTGAAAATCTGTACAGTTGAGAGGTATGCTGGCAGGTGCCCTTGGCTCCCAATGCTAGAGAGAGAGGTTAGCCTTTATGACTTCTTTCGGCTTGTATGAGTTCATGAAGATGGCCTTTGCAATGAAAAATGCCCCAGCAACTTTCCAGAGGCTGGTAGATCATATAACCAAACGATGCAAGGAAAGGCTGGTAGATCATATCCTAGCAGGAGCAGGAAATTATGCCCTTGTTTAACTGGTTGATATTGCCATCTATAGCCACTCCTGGCAAGATTACCTTCAGCATGTCAGGGAGGTGTTGGGCAGACTGCAAAGGGCAAGGTTGACCACTAAGCCCAGTAAGTGTCAAGTGGGTATGGCATAGGTCTCCTGCCTGGAACATAGACTGGGGAGTGGTAAGATCAGTCCAGAACCTGCCAAAGTGGATGACATTCAGACTTGGCCTGCCCCTGTTACTAAAAAGCAGGTGAGGGCATTCTTAGGGACAGCAGGGTACTATAGAAGGTTTGTCCCCAATTATAGTACCATAGCTGCTCTCCTCACTGACCTAACAAGGAAAAACAGTACAGCTAAGGTAGTGTGGACTTCAGCATGTGAGCAGGCATTACAGAAGCTTAAATGAGTTTTGGGAGGACCCCCCTGTGTTAGCCAGACCAGATTAAAACAAAGAATTTGTGGTGCAGGTGGATGCTTCAAACCAAGTGGTGGGGGGGGGCTGTACTTAGCCAGGTTTTTTCAGAGGGAGAAGAGTACCCCATGATATATCTCAGCCATAGACTCCAACCCAGGGAGGAATGCTTTGCAGCTGTAGAAAAGGAATGTCTAGCAAAAGTATGGACACTGCAAAAACTTCAGCCTTATCTGTATGGAAGACAAATCACAGTAATTACATACCACAATCCCTTAACATGGCTACATAGAGCCAGCAAAATGCCAAGTTATTAAGGTGGAGCTTAGGACTTGCAGGCATATGATATGACATGACAGTACAACACTGTAGTGGGGTCAGCAATGCCAATGCAGAGCTGATAGGCTGTCTAGACTGGGAATGAGGTAACATATTCCCAGGATAGGCTTATTTCTCTCAAGCCAAACTAGCTTGAGTCTTCAAAGGGGGGGGGAGATGTGACAATAGGAGGTACTGCCAGACATGCCAGGGAGAAGTGGGGCAGTAGATGTAACACTTGTGCCAGCTAGCTGGAATTTTATAAATAATTGTATGTCATTAGTATATCAACCTAATCTGTACAGATACTTGTTCTGAAAATGTATTTGTGAGCTCTGCTTGTGTTAAAATGTATCAATAGTGCACCCAGTTGAAATGAAGAGAAATGTGCATGTATTATGGTAACTGAATGAAATGTATATGTTTCGATAGAGGACACTGACACAGTGGTTAACCAGCTGATTTATTTTAAAAAGAATAAGAGAAATGCAAATGAGCTGTTAAATCACTGAACGGTACCCCACAGTGCTACGTAGGCCCAAAACCAGTAGGTCTGGGAGCAGACATTATCTGTTAGCTTTTGTAAAGAAGGGGGGAAGTGCTGTAAATGTTTCTAGCTCCATTCATTGCCATAAAAGCTCTAAATGTGCATTGTAGCAGTCTGCTAAAGTCAGGTCTCAAACTTCAAAAAGAGATATTGTGGGAACCTGGAGTCAGATGACCAGATGAGGTCATTCTGAAAGTCATCTCAGATATTATATTTTACAGGGAGTAATCTCAGAATATAGGGTATTCTGTTTGGAGCCTGACTAGAATGACTGCTCATGTATTTCATCTTGCCTTGCCCAAGTAAGTAACTTAACTAGGGAACAGTAAGATTCTCCTAGATTCAGTCAGGAATATAGTGAAGCTTAGTTTAGATATAGTTTTTCTTTGTCTAAGTCTGTCCTTCAGTGTTCTTTTAAATATTTCCTGGGATTTGAACTCTGTGGTTTCTGTGACTATATATTCAGTATTTTATGTACTTTTATTATTTATTATTAAAAATACGTAATACTTTTATTGTGGCTGGTTCTTGTAGAGACTGTCTAACCTTTGAGAGTACTTATATTTATTTGGTGACACTATGTGGGCCACTCCAGAAGGCCTAGACATCTTGGTGAACTTCTACCATTTTTATTAATATTAATATTGCACAGTATAATTGGACACCCTTTGTTAAGGGCATTAGACTAGCTGATTGTAGTATGTCTGGTGGCAGTAAACCTACCTTATAATCTGGGCAGAAGGGAGCAGCCTTTCCCAAGTGTGTGTGTGTGTCTGAAAAGTAAATCTTAAAGAGTGTGTGTGTCAGCTACTTGGGCCAGGGACATGAAGCACTGGGTTTACAGAGAGGGTGCTGGAAGGCTTGGCTTGGATATTCAGCTGAGGACCTAACCCTACAGCTATACCAGTGGGGAGTCTTATTGTGGACCTGGAGGGAGACAGATATAAAGACATCCAGTCCCTGGGTTGAGTGTGTTCCCTGTGTGCTCTTAAGGGAAACTGTACTTGATGCAGAGAGGTCTGCATCTGAAAATACTGAATGCATCCATTTGTATTCCAAGTGCACGTCCCTCTCCAGTGTCAGTGGTGAGGATTCAAGCTCCTTGATTACTGGCCCAGCATGTCGACAACACCTATTGATGGCCATCACATATTGGTAGCAGTGGTGTGTCTCAACCTAGCTAAATAAATGGCAAAGATGTTGCCAAATTTAGACATGGACCACTGTGGGTTTGTGGAGTGGAGGTAAACATTTGACAACATTAGCAGAACAATGATGATCCAAAAGGAAGCAGAATGTAAAAAAATACCATTGTTCTTAGTGGGTCATGATGCAGAGAAAGTTTGGATTTTATGGATAAGAAAATGGAAGCATTTACACTCCCTGATACAATAATATGGTTAATTGGGAGGACATATCAGATCAGAGGCAAGAATTAAAGTGAGAGGGTTCCTCTCTGATAAGTTATGTTTGAACAGAGGAACCAGGTAAGGGTGTCTTCTTACTTATTTTTTTATTTGATTTATATTTATTGCCATTAGCAAAGAAAATAAGGAACACAGAAATGCAAAGATATAATTGGTATGATAATCAAGAAAAGTTAGCTTCATTTCCAGATATTATCTTGTATCCGATAAATCCAGAAAATGGCATCTCAGTGCTGTGGAACATTTTGAGACAATATTCAAGTCTTTAGGGATATAAAACTGATGAATATAAACAAAGGCTAGAGGTGTAAATTATGTACCTACACATGAATTGGTTCAGCAATACTTGTATTTTTGGGGACATGATAAGATGAAGTACTTAGGAGTATGGATTAAAAATTATTTGTTTATGGCAGTTAAGGATATGTGGGAAGAGACTAAACAGATAATACACAAACTGAGAAACTGGAAACTCTTGTTTATGGATGTGGATACTAAGATACAAGCAGTGAAAATGTTTTTAGTCCCTTTTTATTTTTATATACAGGTCGAGCATATTTTTATCAACCATAGGAGAAGATGTGGACAATAATAAAGAGTTGAAGGAATTTATCTGAGAGGAGAACAGGGCAAGAGCTAGGTGGGATAAGCTGATCCTTCCAATAGCAGAAGCTGGTTTATGATTATCTGATTTGAAGGGGTATTCTAGAGCTACACAGTTAAGGCTGTTATACACAACACAGGCAGAAAGTTATAATTCTAAATGGAAAGGGACGATGAAAATTAAATAGAAAGGATGTTAAAGAAATAGAGAAAGAGTGGGATTTTGGATGCATGTCCTTAAGGAGAATAATAACAGGCATGCAGAATATTCTATTCATAATGTAGCAGAAAATACTCAAATAACTTTTCCAACATGATAATCAAGAAAGGAAACTTTGGTAATAGGAGTGACTGCAAGTAGGAGCACAGAGGATTGGCAAGAGGGGGCTGGAATTTACTGGTGAAAACTGGCAAAGGATCCGATGAATTTGGTAGCAAATAACTACAGAGGGAACAGTAACACAGTTGGATGAAGACAAGAAAGCATTTGAACTGGAGACTAGAAACTGCATTCCCTAACAGGGACTGATATCGGAGCATAGGCAAAAAGAAAGGGGTAGAGGAATCTTAAGTGAAAGTCTTATTCTAGTGGAGTTTTTAATTAAACCTAGAACATAAGCTGCTGTTGAAGAGATAATTAGTAGAGCATATAAAATATTGCATGATAACTACAAGAATCAATAAGAGGTTAGAAAATATTGGTAAGTGTGATTGGAAAAGCAATTTACAGGAAAACAATGGGAAGACTTATGCATGGCTTCTAAGTCTGCAACAAAGTTTAGAAGGTTTGGATCTTTGCTTGGCAGTGTTTGCATGGATATTTTTATACCCCAAGCAGACTTAATTTTTCCTCAGGCAGATAGAAATGTTGGAGGAATGATGGGGAACAAAGAGCTAACTAGGAGCATATGTTTTGGGAGTGTAATGAGTTGGCAAATTTAAAAAATTCCCTACAGAGTCATGTGTCAGAAATATTTGGTAAGCAAATGTCTGTAACTAAGGAAATTATTTTTTGAGCTAGTACACAGGATATGAATTGTGCAGACATAGTAAGGTCTTATTACATTTAATTTTGTTGGCTGCCAAAGGAGAAATTACTAGAAAATATAAATCAAAGTCTAAACCAACTTTATTTGAAGTATTGAATATTATAAAAGAAATAAAAGAACTGGAAGGTGGATTTTTAGAAAATGGAAGGAGGAAATTACATATAAATAAAGAGAAATTGTGGGAACAATACATGCAGAATAACTTTCAGGAAGAGTGAGGTTTAGGTGAATGCAGGAATTCAGCAATTTATGCAATGTTGGACTGATAGTAGATACAAAAAAGAAAAGATATGTGATGTATAATGTATAAAAATGGGAATGTGTTAATATGGTTTGTTGTCTTTTCTGTTAGTCTTTTTTTAACAAGAAACATCTTTATTAAATTGTCACGTATGGCACAGGCAATCCTACATTTATATAAATGAAAATAAACCATACCGACACAACCTCAGTTACAAACATTATACATTACAAACCATGCTGATACAAGTGTAGCTGCAAACATTATACATCACTTATAATATATCCAGTCATTGTCAGTCAAACATTACATAGCTCATTCAAATCCTGCCTTCTTATAAGCCTCACTCCTTTTCTACCCATTTTTGCTATGTAATTAGCTCCTACCCTTTTCTAAAGATCCCAATTCCAGTTGGTTTATCAGTGTTACTATCTTTGCCACATCTAGTAAAGTTGGTTTAGACTTTGATTTCCATTTTCTAGTAATTGCTTTTTTGTCAGCCATCATAATTAGACTCTGCAAGGCCTTACTATGCTAGGCAATTCCAATTTTGTATAATAGCTCAAAAAATAATTTCCATAGTAGCACCAATTTGCTCACTCAGTATCTCCAACAGAGCAGTCTGCAGAGCATCTTTAAAATCTGCCAACTCATTACACTCCCAGAAAACTTGCTCCCAGTTATCTCTTTCTTCCCCATCACACCTCCAACATTTACTGTCTACCTGAGGAAAGATACTTTGGAGTTGACTTGGGGTATAAAAATACCTATGTAAACACTTCCAAGCAAAGATCCTAAATCTTCTAGACTTTGTTGCATATTTGGGAGACATACATATACCCTCCCATTGTTTCTTTGTGAATTGCTTCCAATCCTTTCTAAACTCCTTTGGCTGATTCTCATAGTTATCACACAATATTTTATATTCTCTACTAATTATTCCTTTATTAATGGCAACTTCTGTTCTAGAGTCTTCTAAATAAATCTCTACCAGTGCTTGCTGGTCTTTCATTTAGGACCCCTGCCCTATTTCTTTCTCTTTGCCTATACTCTGATATCAGTCCTTGACAGGGAAGGCAATCTCTAACCTGCAATCCAAATAAGTTATTGCCATCTTCCCATTCCATTACCTTTCCATCTCTAGTTGTTTGATCCCAATACCTTGGTTCCTTTGTCAGTTTTCTCCAATAAATTCCAGCTCCCTCTTACCTATTGTCTGCATCCCTAATTGCAGTCATCCCTATCGGCAGAATGTGCTTCCTCCATTCCTATGTTGGCTTAGTTCTTAGAATACTTTCTGCTACTTTATGAATATAATATTCTGTATGATTATTGTTATTCTCCTTAAAAGTCTGCATCCAAAGTCCCAGTCTCTCCTTGTTTTTTGAGCATTTACCCTGTTGTATCATCATCATCACTTTGCACTTTAGAGCCTTAACTGTGTAGCTCTAAAATACCCATTTGAATCATTTAATCGCAGACATCCTTGTTTTATTTGGAAGAATCAGCTTATCCCACTTGACTCTTGTTCCCCTCCCAGATAAAATCCTTCAGCTCTTTATTAATTGCTATCCACAACTTATCCTGTGGTTGATAAACATATGTCTGACCTGTATGTAAAACTAAAGGGACTGAAAACATTTTAACTGCTTGTGTCTTGCTATCCATATCCATATAACAGAGCTTCCAATTTATTCGTTTTTATATTATCTTTTGTTTAGTCTCTTCCCACATATTCTTAGCTACCACACCAGAATCAGTTTAATCCATATTCCTAAATACTTCATTTCTTCAGCTCTTTATTAATTGCTATCCACAACTTATCCTGTGGTTGATAAACATATGTCTGACCTGTATGTAAAACTAAAGGGACTGAAAACATTTTAACTGCTTGTGTCTTGCTATCCATATCCATATAACAGAGCTTCCAATTTATTAGTTTTTATATTATCTTTTGTTTAGTCTCTTCCCACATATTCTTAGCTACCACACCAGAATCAGTTTAATCCATATTCCTAAATACTTCATTTTACCATGTCACCATAAAAATAGATATTGCTGAACCAATCTGTGTGTGGGTACATCATTTACCACTATTGCCTTTGTTTTAGCTTCATTAATTTTGAATCCTTAAATGATCTGAAACTGTCAAAAATGTTCCACAACAGTGAAATGTCCTTTTCTGGTTTGCTCAGGTATAAAATAATATCATCTACAAATAGAGACAGCTTTTCTTGACTACCATACCAATTATATCCTTGAATTTCTGAGTCCCTTATTTTTTTGCCAATGGTTCTAAATATAATGCAAGTAACAAAGGGGAAGGGGATACCCTTGCTTGTCTCCTCTGCTCAAACTAGAATTATCAGAGAGGAACCCACCCACTTTTTCACTTCTGATCCCTCATATATCTTCCTAATCAACCTTATAATGTTATCAGGGAATGCAAATGATTCCATTGCCATCCTCATAAACTCCCATCTTACTCTGTCAAATGCTCTCTCTACATCAAGACCTACCAGCAGTGGTGGTATTTATTTACATTCTGCTTCCCTCTGGATCATCAGTGTTCTGTTGGTGTTGTCAAAGTTTGCTTCCCCCTCCACAAAACCACACTGCTCCCTATTTATCATTTTTGGCATCACCTCTGCCATTCGTTTAGCCATTATAGACATAAACACTTTATAATCATGGTTTAGGATTGAAATGGGCCTGTATGAAACTGGATCTGATGGGCCTTTACACTCTTTAGGTATTACAGCTACCACTGTTTTCTTCCAGGATGTTGATGCTTTTCCTGCTCATAAAATTCTGTTAAACAAACTATATCTTTATCATTTTTCCCTCCTAGCTTCCAAACCTCTACAAGAATACCAGCTATTCCTGTGGACTTTCCTGTGGATTGGTTGTGCATCACCATTTTTATCTCATCTCCTCCTATACTACCTGTTAGTAATTGAGCCTCATCTACCTCTAACTTTGGCATTTTAATTCTTCCATATACATTTCCATTTGTACCTTTTCTTTCTTTTTTTTCTGCTTTATGCAGACTTTCATAAAATTTCTTAAAATTTCCAAAGTACTTCTAGTACCTCTGCAGGATCTCTTGTTATCTTTAGTGTTATATGCTCCCTAAGCTTGGTGACAACCCTTTCTACTGCCTGTTGCATGAGTCATTGTGCTAAACTTTTTATTTTATGCTCTCTGGAGTTATCAGAAACAGCTGCTTAATAGCAGTCTTTCCAACTCTTGATAATTATTGAGGTAAGCTCTTATTTTCTGTTTAGCATTCTGCAATTACTGTTCTTCTCGTTCTGTGACATTCCCCCTATTTTACAATAATTCAACATTTGTCAACCCCTCTAAATAATTGTTGTTACTTCTTAACCACATCTCTCTCTCTCTTTCATTTCCACCCTATTTTTAAACTCCACTTTAATTTTACCCCACTCTATAGTTATATTTTCAGAAGAAATGTCTGTCTTCTCTAACAACTCCCAAATAATTTCCATTACCCATTCCTTAAATTCTTCTTTTTTCAACAGATAGGTGGGAAAGCAAAAGTGTGTCAATTTTATTTTATTATCCTGCATTTTTATTATTGGTGCATGATCTGAAATAGTTATTGGATGCACATCAAAACTTTCAATTAAATGCACATGTTCCTGTGGAATATATGTTCTGTCTAGCCCAGTCTTTGTAGCTTGGGGAATAATATGTAAATTCATTCCAAACTCCTACTACTGAATTCACATCTTCCATGCCAAATATTTTCATAATTTTCTTCAAAAATCTACCCTCCTTTGTTATATTTTCCCTTCTGGGTCCCCAAAACATCTTTACTGCTTCAAATCATATTCCAGTCCCCACCTATAAGTAATACTCCCTGTTGAAAGCTGATTAGTTATCCCAGAATTTTCTTAAGCTCCATTAAATCAGTTTTAGGTGGAATATAAATACATGCCAGTGTCATCCTCCTCCCTTGCCAGTAGCCCCTTTGTACTACAAATCTGCCATTATTATTTTTTTAAACTTCTTCTATCACTATTGAAGCTCCTCTTGCAATTAATATAAGTACTCCTCTTTTCCTTTGTGCCAGGTATTTCACTGAATAACTGTCCTGAAAAAACTTTCTTTACCAAACTCACATGTTCATTTCTTTACAAATATATCTCTTACAGCATAGCTATTTGCAATCTATTTTTATATTTGTTCACTACACTTTCTTTTGTGTATATATCTGTGAGACCATTTACTTTTAAAGATAATACAGAAAACATCATGTTAAAAAGTTATTATTCCTACCTTTTATGTGTAACAGTTTTTTTAAGTGTCTAGTTTCAGCTTTTGTGTTACGTGCATACACTAATGTTTGGCAGGTTGATCTTTTATAAAGTTGTTTCTTGTCATATCTATTTGACCCTATGTCACATCTTACAAAACCTTTTTTTATTGAAAGCCCTTAAACAAAAACACAAACACACTCCCAATACACATCTGAAACCTATTAACTTAATACTAACACATAAAACTACGTACATCCTCAAATATTGAAGTTTTACCCTCCTAATCAGAACTATTGTCCCTGATGGACAGTCACACTTACAGACTTGGGTTAAGCTAAAAGAAAGGTTATCCATGTGAAGATACATGGTACAGCCTGTGCTACTAGTAAGTGTTGTTTGGGTTTGTCTTTATTACTCTCCCAGATTGGGAAAACAGTTTAATGCTTTCAGAAAATCAAAGCAAATGGAAACAAGTGCTGTATAATAAAACCAAAACAGTAAAGTTCAGCACAAGTAGCCCAACGAAATGCAGCACACAGGTTTATTCAGAGTCAGCACAGATGTTTTCATCCTAATGGTGTGCTGACTCTGAATAAACCTGTGTGCTGCATTCCGTTAGGCTACTTGAGCTGAATTTTAATTATCTCCTAGGCACTGAAAGAAAAGGAAATGATTTTTATTTTATGAGCTATGATACAGAATCAGAATTGCCTAGACATATTAAGCCCTTTCTGAGTCTAATTATGGTGCCTGCCAAAAAAGCAATTACTACAAAATACAAATCAAAGTCTAAACCAACTGTACTAGAAGTAGTGAATATTGCAACAGAAATAAAACAACTGGAACTGGTATCTTTAGAAAAGTGTAGGAGCAAATTGCATAGAAAATGGGAACTGTGGGAGCAATACATACAGAGGTGTAATGAGGTTTAAAAGAAGCCAGGATTTGAATGACCTATGTAATCTTTGACTGACAATGACTGGATAGATTATAAGTGATATATAACGTTTGCAACTAAAATTATGTCACTATTGTCACTCGTCTGGACAGGATAAAACAGACAAACAGTTGTGGGTTCGATTCAAACAGCTTTATTACATACAAACACGTCAGGATTGAGGCTTAGTAACTTAAACATATAAACAGACTGACTACTGCACTCATACATGTTAACACTCTGGCTGTTCACTCAAAATGACACTGCTGCCTTCATGTGCTCTCTATTTATATGCCCTCACTTTGAAATGCTTCTTAAAGTCACAAAACACACTCTGATCTTCATCCTCACTCTTTGAGAAATAAGTTATGCACAGTAATAATGACAATAATCATTGAAATGCAATTGTACAGAAATAACCCTTTTACATGCCATTATACAGAACTAATTACAAGTGAAACAATCATGTCCAGGTTGCTGTGTATTTTACACTAGGTCTGGAAATATGACCTGATCATGTGAGATAAAAATTAGGACTGGGTTTAGCAACAGGGGCTGTCTTTAATGAATGTTCAACTTCAGGGACATCTGGGACATCATCAGAAATGGGAATAGGAATAGGTACTGAGACGTGTCCTTCGACAGGAACATCGTCTGGGTTGCTCTGAGATCTAGAGTCTGTATCACAGGTATGGAACTGTGATATTGATTCAGACACCGGAAGACGATCCATGCAATTTATTCTGTATTCTATACACTCAGATTTTACTAAGTAAGATCTCGGCTTGGCTTGGCACATACACCTCTCACTTGACCAATTCGATCAAAGCCTTTCACCATTTGCATCCCCACTCTCTCTCCTTCTTTCAATGGACAAAGAAATCTGCTCATTTTGCCATAGTTGGACTTCTGGAATGAATGCTTTTTGAATAACTGGGCTTTGATAGCTCTGGTGTTTTTAGCATTAGGCACCAACAAATTGGAACTGATAGGCAAGGCTGTTCTGCTTTGCCTAGATAGAAGTCTCTGAGCAGGTGAGCCAAGTAAATTGTCACAGGGTATATTTATGAGATTAAGCAAATTCAAGACAACATTGATATTGTCATGGCTTGACCTCTCTAGTAATTGCTTTGCACTTTCTACTGCATGTTCAGCTAGGCCATTTGAATATGGGTACTCAGGACTACTGGTAACATGGATAAAGTCCCACTCTTTTGCAAATTTCTGAAATAGCTGACTGGTAAACTGGGCAACGCTGTCAGAAATAATTTTGTGTGACTACCATGGACTGAGAAGTGACATTTCAACTTAATAATGACAGTACTGAATGTTAGGTTAGGTAGCAGATCAATCTCGAATCAGTTTGAATAAGAGTCTGCCAGTACTAAGTAATGTTGACTATTCCACTTGAATATGTCAGAGATGAGATGTTGATGGAAGATGGTATAATTTTCAAAGGTCCTAAACTGAGATGCAGTATGCTCAGATTGACCAAGGTAGTTCAGGAATCTGGTTTAGCTGAAGTGGCTCTTTTTACAAATGTGGTTTAGTATCATTGCATACTGAACAAGATGAAAGTACTTTGATGTCTTTTGACACGAACGCCAAAATGCTAGTCCTCTCACCCTTCTTTTGGTAGCTTCAAAACCTGGGTGGCCACGATGCAAAATTTGGATGTACCCATGTTGTAAAGAAGTAGGAACAACAACTTTAGGACCTTTGGAAATGATACCATCTTCCATAAACATCTCATCTCTGTAAGGAAAATAAGGTTGCACTTCTGTTGGTACACAAGATTGCTTTCATGGCCATCCAACATTGATGAAATGGTTGAGCTTTTGCAAAACTAGATTAGTCTTTGTATAGTCTCTTAGCTCATCAAGTCTTGCAGTAGAAAACTTATGCACTTCCATGACACTGAAGGCAAAATTCTCTGTATCAAGCTCTTATGTGGTATTTCTGGGTGATCTGGATAAGTATCAGCCAGATAAAGAAGTTTTTCTTTTATATAGACCATTTTGAAGTTATACTTTTGTAATCCGAGCATCATTTTTTTGTAGTCTTGCTGGAGTTGTATGCACAGGCTTCTTTAAAATAGTGACTAGAGGTTGATGATCAGTCTCAATCTGGATAGCTCAGCCATAAATACAATCATGGAACTTCGAACATGCGAACACAATTGCCAAAAGTTCATTCCCAATCTGAGCATACTGCATCTCAGTTTGGGTAAGAGTTCTAGACACATAGGCTACTGGTCTGCCCTCTTGAAGAATAACTGCACCAAGACCAAACTTTGAAGCATCACAGGAAAGAATTACTGGTTTGTGGACATTGTAGTACCTTAACATAGGTGGAGTGGTGATTTTCTGTTTCAGGTCATCAAATGGTCTCTGGTGTTGTTCCTACCAGGACCAGGTAACATTTTTGCATGTCTCTTAAGGGCACTGATAATTCACTGGTCTGGTATAAACTTGCCCAAATAGTTAATCATACCAAGAAAATGCTGTA
The DNA here is from genome assembly GCF_019279795.1 of Protopterus annectens. Taxonomy (NCBI): domain Eukaryota; kingdom Metazoa; phylum Chordata; order Ceratodontiformes; family Protopteridae; genus Protopterus; species Protopterus annectens. Next base: position 829,595,814 of record NC_056744.1, read on the forward strand.
AGTCGTGGACATTGGAGCTGGCATCTCAAGAATGGCTGTTTGGAAGGATCTGGTCATAAGCCTGAACTGGTAAATAAATGACCAACATAAGTAACTTCTGGTAGCCTGAATTCACATTTCAGAGGATTGAGCTTTAGATTCACTACATGTGTTCTTTCCAGAACTTTCCTGAGGTTTCTGTCATGCTCTGCTTCACCATTGCCTCCAACTAGTATATCATCTACTATTATAGCACATGGATAGCCTACAAAAATTTGCTCCATTGCATGCTGAAAGACTTCACTGGCAGAATTTATTACAAAAGGCATTCTGAGAAATCTGTATCTATGAAACAGAGTACTGAATGTAGTCAGTAGTGAAGATTTGCGATCTAGCATTACTTGCTAAAATGAACTCTTTGCATCTAAGACAGAAAAAACAGTGTCATTTGGCATGTGGGTGGCAACTTCCTTGACTGTACGTGTAGGATGGAGGGGTCTCTTTACTGCTCTTGGGTCAATGTATATGCTGATTTCATCTGAGCTTTTCTTATGAGCAACTACCATGGAAGACACCCATTCAGTTGGTTCTGTAACTGAACAACTCACACCTTGCTGCACCATTTTATCTAACTGGACTTTGACTCTGTCCTGCATAGCTATTGGAACACTTTTCACTGGTCTGATCACTGAACTGACCTCTGGGTCTAATTTCATGAAGTATACAACTGGATGTTTACCTAGCTTGTCTTCAAAAATATCAGCATACTCTGAGAAAATAACATTGGTGAATCTGGAACTAGGACATGTGCTTACATGATGGACTTCTTTGGTGAAAAAAAAGCAGTTTCATTTTTAAACTATCTCTGAGACCTAATAATGACTGTACAGGCCCTTTGACTACATAAAACTGCAAGTTGCAACTGTTCCCAGCTGAATAGCATGAAAGCACTACTGAGCCTTTGGTTTGAATCTGTTCACCTCCATAAGCAATTAGCTTCACTCAATTGGCCAAATTAAGTTGTTCACCAGCTCTTACTCTAGCAAATGTTTCTGCTGACATAACATTGCACGTTGAACCAATGGCCACTTTGAGCTCTGTAGGTTTACCATTAATCAGGACAGTACAAAACACTTTGTTTTTTGCCAACAAATCTACTACATTAACCTTTTCACCAACCACTGATACACCATCTACATAGAAAGTAGAGTTGCATCTTTCTATATGATCAACTTGCCTTTTTGATTGACCTTTCTTAATAAATGAATGAGGCTTGCTTAATTTATAAAGCTTTTTAAAGTGGTTCCATTTTTTACACTTGTGGCATTGCTGACCAAACGCTAAGCACTTTTCTGTTTTGGACTTGTGATTGGCACCACAATTACAACAGTTAATAATGAGACTTTACTTGGGTTTTGCTGACTCACTCACGTGCTGCACTGAGCATGTCCATTTTACTGAGCTAGTCTTAAAACTTGCTGGAAAGGTATGGGCTCTCCCTGGAAATCCCACAAGGGCTGCAGCTACCATCTGCTTATGCCTGCTTCTGTTAGCCACATGCTGCATGCTGTCTACATTTGCCCCACTGGCTGCTGAAACCATGCTCTTATCACTTGCAAGCATGTTTGTGTGCCTTTCTGTAAGCTTATGTATTTGACAAATCTCTATGGCTTTGCTCAATGTTAAATCACTGTCTCGAAGCAAAATCTTTCTCACTGCAGCATTAACACCACACACAACCATATTATTTATCAACTTGTCTTTCAAATCAGCAAATATGCATGTTTTAGCTTTGTTTCTCAAGTCAGTAATGTAAGCTGCAAAAGTTTCTCCTGGCTTTTGGTCTCTTATATAAAATAAGTGTCTCTCCAATGTAACATTTGTCTGGGGGTTACACACTTCTCTAAATTTACGTTTCAAGCACTCAGGTTCCTCCCTTGATTCAGCTTGCACAACAATATGACAGTTTTCCCCTTCTCCTGTATCTACTGCTGGTGCATATGCAAATTAATGCATGAATGCTCTCTTTCAATGGCTTCAGATCCCACTAGATCATGCAGAATAAATGCCCTCATACGTGCATCTTTATCAGAAAAGCTGCTTGAATGAAAATATCATATTCCTGCACAAATACTCTCCAGTATTATGATCAAACACAAGTGGACTGGGTCTGCAAAATGTCTCTGCCATGTCAACACACAGTAATAAAGACTCTTGGAATTATGTAGGGACATACACGCATGTACGTCAGACGTTTATGCAAGAAACTTGTGATTACATTCAACAGCACAACAGAGTCTTCAGAATAAGTGCACTTTGTGAAATAAGTGAAAAAATTACATTGAGCTGCTTACTGCTTGGTGTGATGGATTTGAAGTGTTCTTAAGACACTCAGTCTTGCTGGCTGGATTCTGCTAAAATTCAAAGTCTGGTTATATTTGCATTCACAGTCTGTTGCATACAGAAACTTGCAGAATATACACTGATGAGAGAATATACTTTGCAGCATCAACTTTAGAGAGCAGCAACAAATAACTTTTTATAATAAACCAAATGGAACCACATTGCAGCTTAAAAGTACTGTTCCAACTTTACTTCTCATATAGTACAGATGATGTGAGAGATATAACATTTACCTTAGGACACATGAGTCCCTACCATACCTCTAACATAACTGGATTTATACAGCTCTTTATATACAGTTTTTAGTCATGCATAAACATATTTTGGAGAATTGCTTATCCTGTAGAAACAATACTAAGCTTCCTTGTTTAACAATGTCTTGTAAGAGACCAGCTTTTCTGACAGTGTGAATATCCTGTAACAGTGTCCTGATGTCAAAAACATATTTTTGAGGAAACACATTGTTCTGTATTCTATTTGGATCTGTGTATAAAAACATATGTTCTTGTGCCAATGCTGATAAGCATATCCTGTTTTCCATGCAGAAAAACATATTTTTGAGAAAACACATTGTCAGAGATCAGCTTTTCTGACAGTGTGAACATCCTGTATTTTATTTGGATCTTTGTATAAAAACATCTGTTCTTGTGCCATATCCTGTTTTTCATGCAGAAAAAACATATTTTTGAGAAAACACATTGTCACAGTGTCATAAACATATCCTGTTGTTTTAGGAAACATATTGTGTCCATCCTGTTATTTTAGGAAGCATATTGTGTCCATTTTTATATGCAGAATAACATGTCAGTGTTCTTTAAAAGCAGATTTTGCATTTTTGTTCTTGCATACATCCTGTTTCTGAGTCTGTAAGGGAAAAATGTCCATTCAGCAGATTCCTTTTCCAAGCCATGGTAATTTAGTATGGATGCTGATTACATATTACTAAACTCTATTTCTACATTTAAGCAAGCTTTATCTTATACATTATTTATGTTGCATAATTGCAGCAAAATTACTTTCAACCTTAGCATATTGTTGAGCACACTCTAACAATAAGTATTCATATCACAAGAATACTTTGAAATCACTGTACTTTGCAAAAACACCCTTATCAGTGTAAGAAACCCTTTGAAATGACTGCACTTTTCAAATGAACTGTACACAGCACAAGAAACTTCTCAAAATGACTGTACTTTGTGAAATAACTCTGTACAGTGTAAGAAACACTGAAATGACTGCACTTTACGAATGAACTGTACTTTGCACACAGTAAACTCAAATAATTGTGCTGTATTAAAGCATACACTGCAAACACTCTGCACACTCTGAGATAATTTGAACAACTCTAGTTATACTTTGAATAGCTTTAGTCAATGCAAATAATAGGTCATATAAAAAACAGGGTCTATGTTATAAGAACGAAAGATCAAACTCTCGAACGCTCACATAAGCAAATATTTAAAAACTTGAAATTGCTATTATGGGGCTGTGCCCCCCACACCACCCACTAAATATATATTCCAACTCCGAGATCACACTACAGTGAGGAAAGGGCAAATATTCCGATCTTCATTGTAGTGTGAAAAAAATAACAAAATTTAGTTTTTAAACATTAGCTCATGTGAGCGTTCGAGAGTTTGATCTTTCATTCTTATAACATAGACCCAAAAACATGGCTGTTTACTAAAATAATGCAGCTGTTTTGCTTTTCCATGCTCATTTTGCCCTTTTACTGTACTCGCTATGCTCGTTTGACTTTTATCATGCTCATTATGTGGATCAGAAGTAATTCTGAGCGCTCTCATAAGTATTTCAAAAAATGCTATCAAATATTGTGGTTTTGAACATTTTAATTAATCTATAATGCGTTTCATGTTTTTCATTTGATTAATAATCCATTTTGTGCTTTGCGAATGCTTCGTATAATTTTCTTTATGAAATAAATCATTTATGCGAGTTTTAATTACCTGAAATTCATTTCTGACCTTTTTTCAATCATTTGAGCAGTTTGGAATGAGTCATTCCTCTATATACTTCCATTTTTAACTGTGCACCTCATGACTCAACCTCTGGCTTCTTGTTGCTCAGACATCCTGGTTTCGACACCATGTCATTCAGACATGCCACTTCTAACACCATGTCGTTCAGGCATGCCTCTTCTGACACCATGTCGCTCGTCCAGTCAGGGTAAAACAGACAAACATTGTGGGTTCAATTCAGGCATCTTTATTACATACAAACACATCAGGATTGAGGCTTAGTAACTTAAACTTAAATAAACTTGTAAACAGACTGACTACTGCACTCATGCATGTTAACACTCTGTCTGTTCACTCAAAATGGCACTGCTGCCTGCACGTGCTGTCTATTTATACACACATGCCCTCACTTTGAAATGCTTCTTAAAGTTACAACACACACTCTGATCTACAACTATGGCTTGTGATGGATAATGTTTGCAACTAAAATTATGTCAATAGGGTTTGTTTTCATTTATATAACTGTATGAATGCATGTCATATGTGATAACTTAATAAAGAGGTTTCTTCTTATAAAAAAAAACTTAAAGCCCTCAGCTACATTTAAAGTCTGCACAGCCTTTCTTGTGGTACATTCATTCTTATGTCTTCAGTTATGGATCCAGTACCCTTTTGGGATATAGAGTTTATGCAGAAGCATATCGTCTCTTCATCTGAGCCAAATGTTTCTGCAGCATTAAAAAGTATGAGTCTCGGAGGACAAACTTTTCTAATTGCAATTGTCTCCTCTGAGTGAATTTCTGCAATTTCTGGAGTATAGGCCTTGTCCACTACCTCACAAGGTTTAATTTCTCTGCTTATCTATTCCTCTCTTGTGCATAAGGTGACAGCACAGATTCATTTAACTCAATAAATTCATCAGTTTTTGTTTCACAATACTCAACCCTGGGAGAACATTTTCTTCACTAAATAGCTGTACAATGCAGGAAGACAAAACCCATATAGAAAGACCGTGTGTTCATTTAGGTCTTGTACAAAGCAGGACAACAGCTAGGGAGTCTATCTCTTCCTACAACTGGAATTCTATAATACAAGATCTAAATGTATGATTGCTCAGCATAACAGCAGATATGTGGGTAAAGCTCCAGCTGAAAGCAGCATCCCTCTTCCTTACACCTAACTTTGGTATCTCCATTACCTTTTCAATGGCCTAAATTGGTTTGGTTTAAACTATCTTGTCAGCCCCAATCATAAGTATAGTGCTGATGATGCTAAAATCTTTAGCTGGGTTGCTATCAAGAAAGCAGAAATATCTTAGAAGTGGGCATTGTGCTTGGTTACAAGTGATTACTTGGCTATGTTCATGGTCAGAATTATTTCAGCTCATGTTAATTTCATGGGGATGAGTAGGTAAGTAACCACTACAAACACACGACAGTTTCATTCTTACCAGCTTCCTGCAAGACATAATTTTGGACTGCTAATCTCCGTGCCTTGAGAAAGTTGATAAGTTCTGCTCTTACTTTTTAAACAGGCTTAAATGGCTTACCACCACAGAATAATCCTAGGTTACAGAAATATTCTCAGCTCTGAGTTGTATACATGTTCAGATATGACATGAAGGATAGGCTTCACACCTGGAAAAATATGCTAGAATCAGGATATCACAGGTCCTGCAATATACTGTAGAGTAAAGGATGGATGGACAGACACACACATGTACTATCAGAAATGCACAAAGTACCTACTTCACCTCCTCATTAACACCAACAAAAAATCTTAGCTAAAAGTATAACGTGCTAAATAAGAGTGACCCCACATTTCAAGTCCAGTGCCTTATCTCTCCATAGCCATTGCAGCTGAATATTGTATAACGCCACCCAGTTACTATTTAAATAAGTGCACATTTATTGGAAAAGGAATCAGCAAGTCCAGCCTTAATGACAAAAACAAGCCCATCCATAAAAGGAAAATGAAGTAATATCTGTAGCTATAGCTAATGAAAATAATAGCTACAATCACCATATTTTTACAGCAAGTAAAAAAAAAATTACATCCTAACAGGCAATGATGTCTAAAACTTAAAGAAATAACAAAAACCTCAGTTGAGCTCATAAGGAATGAGCAAACACCCTACTATAATCATCTGGGTGCATCCTTACTCCTGACTGCTGTAAAAAGTAATAGAAATGACATTTTACCAACTTGTTGTGCAAGTGTTGGCATGCACAGTAAATTAATAATATATCTATTAAAAAAGAGAAGAGGGGGAATGAGTATTAAGGTACACTGAATACAATGACAGTATTTAACAATGGGAAGAAATTTTTTTCTTAAATAATGTTTTTACACAACAACTCAAGTTCGGGTGTGTACAATACAGGATTTACCCAAGGGGGGATAAAAGGAACAGTCCACACACGACATGTTAAATCTTCCAATGATTGAGCACTTTGGTTCTAAAGAGAACTTCTGAATGAAGATATCTTACCCAGAATGTCCATTAATTATATTGGGTGACTTCAACTACCCAAACATAGACTGCGCATTACTCTAGCTCCAACACCCTAGCCCAAAGGTTCCTAGAATTTATAAACTCAAATGCTGTGGAACAACTTGTTACCACTCCCACAAGAGGGGAAAACATACTGGACCTGATCATCACCAACATGGGGACTCTATGCTCCAGACCAGAAGTGTATCCCTCACTGGTAAGATCAGACCATAAACTAATCTCACTGGATATTCACATCCCGACCCCACCCCCTGCCCAGAAAACCACAGTGAAAAACTTCTCTAAAGCAAATTTCACACTCCTCAAAACCGAGGTGGAATCCTTCAAAGCCCCCGAGCCTGTGGAAAATACGGCCCAGATTGCAGAATCCATTATAAACGCATTCTATGAACCCCTTCAGGAATGCATAGATCATGCAATCCCAAATAAAACCAAGACCCAATCCTCCAAAGGCAGACATCCTGTATGGTGGACCCCAGCCATAAACAAACTATACAATAGAAGGAGGAAGCTACTACATGATAGAGCAAAATCCCAAAAAGGGAAGGCATCTCTGATCAGTATTAGCAAAAAACTATGGGCACTCATAAAATTGTCTAAGGACAGCTTCGAGAGAAAAATTGCACAGGACACTAAGGATAATCACAAGGCTTTCTTTAGTTATGTTAGGAACCTGGGTGGGAATTCCTAGATATTCTCAGAATTACTCCAAAATGACAAAAAATACATCAAACCCACAGACATTGCCAACATCCTAGCTGACAGGTTCAGCGCAAACTTCTCCCCCCCCCCATCAAAAGGGCAAATATTTATCCCAGCAGAGTGCTGCCCCCCTGACATCTCAGATGCTCAGGTAAGAGCCGCCCTCTCCAAAGCAAAAAACACAACATCAATGGGACCAGACGGTGTCCCGGCTGCCCTACATGAACTCCAAGAAGAGCTAAACCCAAACATAAAACTACTGTTCAATCTCAGCCTTACTACAGGATATGTACCCAAAGAGTGGTGTACAGCAACAGTGGTCCCTCTCCACAAAGGTGGTGCCTCAACGGATCCTGGAAACTATCGCCCCATAAGCCTGACTAGCTTGGTCTGCAAAGCTATGGAAAGGATCATCATGGACCTCATAAATAAAGATATTGGGGACCTACAGACACTGGATCCTACCCAGTTCGGCTTTGTTAAGGGCAGATCCTGCCTCTTAAACCTGGTTGATTTCCTTGAAACAGTCACCAAGGCCATTGGCGAGGGAAAGGTGGTCCACACAGCCTAGCTGGACCTCACAAAAGCCTTCGATACAATACCCCACTTGGGCATTATAGATAAGCTCACCAACTTAAATATAAACCCCTATGTCACTAGATGGGTTGCAAACTGGCTCAAGGACAGAACCCACATGGTTAGAATTGCTGGAGCCATGTCAGACTCCAAACCAGTTACAAGTGGCATCCCACAAGGCTCAGTCCTGGGACCTCTCTTGTTCAGTATATATTTCTCGGAGGTACAGGCCAACACAGAAGGACTGTGGCTGACCAAGTTCACAGATGACTGCAAACTGGGTGCCATAATCGACTCTCCAGCCGACACAAGCATCCTCCAAAAGGGCCTCATAGAAACAGACAACTGGTGCCAGAGCCATGGCCTCAAGCTAAATGCCAAAAAGTGTATAGTCATCCCTTTGGCAAAAACAAAGTGCCCACAAATTACCACATAGGTGGTAATCCATTAAGTACAGAAGAAGTAATTAGGGACCTGGGGACCCAAGTTGATAGCAATCTCTCATTTGACAACCACGTGGCCAAAGTGGTTAGAAAAACATTTTATATAGCCCACCTAATCATGAAGAGATTCACATCTAGATCAGGGGAGGTCATCGTGCCTCTTTACTCATCCCTCATCAGGCCCATAATTGAGTACAATGCCCCTTTTGGGATGTACCTTACCAGACACCTGCAACAACTGGAAAGACCCCAAAAGTACCTCACCAAGAGGATCAAAGGGCTCAAACAGATGCCATATGCTGCCCAGTTAAAGAAACTCCAGCTCTACTCAGTGGGCATACCGCCTGCTCAGAGGCGATCTGTGCCTGACGTATAAAGCCATGTCCAACCCAGAATTAATGGACATGCTGCAGCTCAGAAAATCCAAATCCCATCGAGCTACGCGCTCGAGAGACTTGAACCTCAGCACTGAAATAAATAGGACATGCTGGAGGGACAGATTCATAACCCAGAGGCTCCCTTCACTCTGGAATAAAATCCCAGTCCAGGTTAGGCAGAGTCCCTCATTGACTCTCTGCAAGAGAAATCTTGATGATTGGATGGGAGATCGTAGGTTTACCCTGGGTATCACTTCTGTGTCACTGTTAGACAGAGGCACAGTATATTAACCTCGAAAAAGGGTATAGCAAAATTAATTTAAAATGGGTGGCGAAAGCCAAACACACTCTGGCTAGGCTTATAAATGCCCTAGGGCAGATAGCCTAGTATGAACCTATGAACCTATGAACCTAAGTAACCTTACATAATCACAATTATTACAAGCTATCAGTTTTAAACTCCATTAGTGGTACAATGGAAATGTATTCATTTAACCCTGTGATGTCAGCATTAAGATGCACCTGCCAAAGCAGTTCCCTGTTTAACAGTAATGTTTCCCAATCTCTATCCTGGGCAGTTTTATCTAGTCTCTCCAAGATAAAAAAGAAAACCTTTTAAATTCAAAGTAAGAGGAAGAATGTTTATGCAAAGTATTAGTAAGATATTTTTTCTTAATGCATGACAAATGTTTGTAATTATGTTTCCACAAATGTTTCTCTGTCTTGACAATGTGAAAATTGTACAGGTTAAACAAAATGCCGATTAAACTATCCACTTTTGTTACAAATTTACTTTCCATTACATGAACCCCCTCCATATACTGGCACTATTTACCACCATCACATTTTGTCATATTGCCCTTAACAGTGAATGTATAGCATTGTTTACAAACATATGGTTCAAACTGAAAGGTGACTTACTAGCAAATCTAGATTTAACTCCTAGTTTGCACAAGTCAGAATGCTTTTTTTGATTGATTGATAATATTGATAAGTCAGAATGCTTTTTTACCAAAACATTCCAATTATTGTTGCTAATAGTCCTGATTGTCAACAGAATGATGCAAAACCAAACCGTAGATTTACCAAATTAAATACTACTCTGTTCTGTTTTCACATCAGTAGCCTTTTAATATAGGATCATATTTATCAAGCCATCTTACTTTGGTAATATAAAACATTTATTTCAGTAAGGAATTTGTGTCTATTTACAAGTTTCTACAGCATTTTTAAAAATGTATTGTTCTGTTGAAAAGGATGCTATTATTACTTTTTGGATTTGACCTTATTACAAAGATTATAAAGTATTTTTTTTTGTTCTGATATTTTTAGCAAGATATGTTTTTCAAAAATTATTAACATTTTGACAGTACCCACACTATATCTCAGAAGAGAAGCATCATGAAAGGTCAATTTATCAGACTCTTGAGACTGGTACCAGATTATGATAATTTTTTGGTACAAAGTGAGCACCTGATAAAGATGATTTTGGATAGGAATTATCCAAACTCCTTTTTGAAATAAATTTTGAACATTGCCACAGCAGGAAAACTTGATAAATACACTTCAATATTATAAAAAAGGCTATTAATATGAAAATATTACAGGGTAGCATTTCATTTGGCAAATCTGTGATTTTGCATCATTCTGTTGACACGAGTACCAACAGGAATACTATCAAGAAGAATTGGAATTTTTGGCAAAAATTAATCTTGACTTGTGCGAACTAGAGGTTACATCTTGATTTATTTATGTCACATTTCAGTTTGAAAAGAATGGTTTTACATCCACTCAATGGCAATATGATAAAATGTTGAGCTTGTAGGTACTGCAGTTATATTTTTGAAGGCCTTTTTGCGACAGCACATGGATATGAAAAAACATTCCATGTAAGGAAAAGTACAATTGTAACATGAGTTGGATAGTTTATTTGGCTTCTCGTTTAACCTGTACTAGTTTTTGTATCAGTGAGAGAGAGATGTTTGTGGAAATGTGTTTATGAATATTTGTCATGCATTAAGAAAAAAGATCTTAATAACGCCTTGTATAAATATTATTTCTCTTGCTTTGGGTTTAAAAAAAATATTTTTATATCTTGGAAGGAGTGGATAAAACTCCCCGTGGTGGAGAGTGGGAGACTTTTATAGTTTTCAACCTTTAGCACAAGATGTCTGGACAAAGCTTAAAATAATAGAGGGACTAAAGTCCAAAATAGAGATAGATTTTAAATATTGCTCTTAGAGAAAGGGACAGAGGGGAGACATAACAACCTTCCACAATATCACCAGCAAATGTGGCAAAGTCCTTGAGGAGGATAAATCCCTGGAAGGCAGCCAGTCCAGATAATATTGCTGGAAGGACACTCAAAACCTGTGCTTCAATGCTTGTTAATGTTTTGGCTGATATATTCACTCTCTCCTTTGAATGAGCTACAATTCCCATTTGTTATAAGGTCGCCACTTTCTTTCCACTACCAAAAAAGGGCAAAGCCAACTGCCTGAATGACTACCGGCAGGTTGTATTGACTTCCATAGTGATGAAATGCTTTGACAGAATCATTATGAGTCATATTCAGTCAGTTATATCTGATACAATGGATCCCCTGCAGTTTGCATACAGACCAAATAGGTCGACAGAGGATGCAGTCAGTACAACATTGCATACAATTCTTACTCATTTGGAGAATAAGGACTGTTATGCTCAATTGCTGTTTATTGATTATAGTTTAGGCTTCAATACAGGGATACCAACAAAGTTAATTAATAAGCTGTCCATACTGGGTGTGCCACCGATTCTTTGCAACTGTGTCTTGGATTTTTTAACAGGCCGATCACAGGCAGTCAGGCTGAGGAATAACATCTCTAAACCAATAATAATAAATACAGGATTCCCACAAGGCTGTGTGGTGAGTCCAATGCACCGATGTCCTTCAAGGATGCATCTGCAGTCCTAACATATGGGGTTGTCCTGCCTCAGGCAGCCCTTCGGTCGGCCAGATTCCAAAGTCTGGGTCTGGCCTCGGCTGATGTCGCACTTCACCCGACGTCATAGCTGCTGTGGTATAAAGGCATCAGCCGACGCCATTTTCCTCAGTCTTTCTTGCCGCGTGGTGCCCGAAGCAGAAGCTGTTCGCAAGTGCCGGTCGGTCAGATCCAGAGATTTCTATTACCGAAGACTTCTAAAAAGCTAAGTACCCCATTGGGGACTCTTTCTTGCCTCAGCCGATGTCAGACAAAGTAAATAATTGTTTAACTTGTGGGAAACAAATACCTCATAAGGATTTCCACTCTTACTGCCTTCCTTGTTTAGGCCCAGACCACGACGTATCAGCTTGTCTAGCCTGTGCTTCCTTCAACCGACGGATGCTTAGACGTCGGTTGGAGTTTGCAGAGGAGTTTTTTGGTCCCGCTTTTGCATACAAAATACCGTCGGAGACTCCAACTACACAATTAGCTAAAAAGCGTAAGGAAAAGGACCGACACTCGCGGTCCGCGGTTTCGGCTGAAACCACAGTTAGGCCAACCGCGAGTGTCTTGGTTTCGGCTGAAACCGAGTCCTCGGTTCTTCCTTCGGCCGAAAGCATGCCTCAGATAGCCGAGGCCTCACAGAGCATGGCTGAATCTGCTACTGAAATTACCCCTACTGAAGCAGGCACCCAGGATTTATCAGATACTATTCCTTTAGACATATCTACCCCTGCACGTGGGGCTGCTAGACCCCCTGCATCTATGTCTATCAAGGCTTTTTCCAGGGCTAAAGCAGCTAAATCTTCTAAGGCCTTACCTGCTAAAACTCCCTCACACAGGCCTACCTCTAGTTCCCAAATGCTCAGCCTGGCTGAGGATCTCATTTCTTTGATTAGGGGATCCCAACCTCACCCAGATAGGGCCTCTCAACCCCCTCCAGATAAGAGGCCTAGAACTGAACCCCCGGAACCTGTTTCTACAGACTATTCCTCGGATGACTCAGATATTTCAGACCCTCAGGAAGGCCCATATTCTCCTTATGAGGATTCTGATGCAGAAGACTCCATTCCTTCTGCTTCTCCTCCTGAAGAATTTTCTTTTGGGGAAACCTTACATGCTATGAGGGAACACTTTCAATGGCAGGGCCAGGATTTTTCAGATTCAAGGAAAAGGCTAAGGACTTTTTTACATTTACCACAGCATAGGCCTTTAGCCATTCCTCCAGTACTAACAGTTGTTGATGATGCATATAATGATGCCTGTACTGCCCCTGATTCTCTTCCTCTGGCCCCTGCCAAGCCTGACAGATATTACAGGGTCCCGGACACACACTACCATTTGTATAAGGCTCCTGTTGCAGATCCTGAAACCATTTCACAGGGCCCCAAAGCTGTGGCAGCTGCCTCTGCCAAAAACCCTCTCCCCTCTGAAAGGGAATCTAGAGCATTAGAGAGATGGGGTAAAAAGGTTTATACTTCTGCTACTCTTTCGGCCAGGGCCTTAAACTGTCAATTTCACATGATTCAGTACCAGGAATTTTTGTTAGACCAGCTAAATAAAAAACTGTCCTCTCCTGAACCTATAGACCGAATGTCCCTTCAGGATTTGGTACATAACTCTCAGCAGGTCAGTAACCATTTCTTAAAATGTGGCTATGATGCACTGGAGGCTTCCTTTAGATCAGCTATGACTGGAACAGTGATTAGAAGGCATGCCTGGTTAAAAGAACAATCCTTACCAGACCATGTTAAGTCAAAACTCCTAGATGCTCCTATGGAGAAACAAAGTTTGTTTGGCTCCCCTGCACAGGAGGTTCTAAAGAAGGTGGAAGAAAAAGAAAAATCTGTCCAAACAGTCAAGGATTTCTTAAAGGTCCAACCTCCGAGGTTTAGCAGAAATTGGCCTTCGAAGAATTGGTCCTTTCCAGACACCTCCAGAGCACAGAGAGGCAGAAATAGATGCCCAAGAGGCAGAGGTCAATCCAGGGGTGCCTACAGGGGACGTCAGTGGCAGCCTAACAACCAGAGAAGTACTGCCACAGATTCAGCTACAACCACTTCCACAGGACAGACACAATGACTTGGCTCTGATTCCGCCTACCAGGGAACAACTGGAAGCACCCTTGGGCAGAAAACTAGCCTTATTTTCCATAAACTGGCATTACATTACTACCACCAAGCCAAAAAACAGACACTCTAAGACAAATCAACAACTTACTAAGGATGAGAGCTATAGAAAAGGTACCGCCTATGGAACAAGGCCAAGGATTTTACTCCAGGCTTTTCCTTGTACCAAGAAAAGAAAATCAATGGATACCTATTCTCGACTTGTCCGCTCTGAACACATACCTCATTGTCCCAAAATTCAAAATGCTGATCCTCCAGCAACTTCTTCCCATGCTGGGCAAGGAGTCTTGGCTGGTGACTCTAGATCTCAAGGAGGCATACCTGCACGTCCCTATACAACCAGATTGCAGAAGACACCTCAGATTTCTTGCAGGATCAGAGCATTATCAATTCTCAGCATTGCCCTTTGGCTTATCTACTGCACCCAGAGTATTCACGAAATGCCTGGCATCAGTAATTGCTCATTGCAGGCTTCAGGGAATTCAAATTTACCCATACCTGGACGACTGCCTAATACAAGCGGACAACAAGACAAAATTAACAAAAGATTTGGAAAAGGTCATACAACTGTTGCAAGCCTTGGGATACACAGTCAACATGCAAAAGTCAAGACTAGTACCATCCCAAAGGATAACATTCTTGGGTGCAGAACTGGATACATCAACTCAGATGGCTTTTCTCACAGAAGAAAAACAAAAGCAACTACCAGTCTATTTCATGACATTAACAACACAAACTCAGCTTACTGCAAGGAAAGTCCTGCAAGCCCTGGATTACATGGCATCCTGCATAATATTGATTCCGCATGCCAGGCTGCATATGAGAAAGTTGCAATGGTACCTAAGGAATGTATGGTCTCAACACAAGCACAGTCTAGAAGCCCAGATTCCAATAATTCCATGCCTGAAGCAAGAATTCCTGTGGTGGGCTCAGGCCTGTCAGTTGAACAGAGGATTGCCTTTCCACAAACCTCATCCAAGCCAGACCATCACCACGGACGCCTCAGACCTAGGCTGGGGGGCACACATGGTGGACAAGTGTATACAAGGCCTATGGACCCAAGACCAGCTGAATCTACACATAAATCAAAAGGAGATGCTGGCAGTGAAACATGCAATCCAGGCATTCAGACCATTCCTTCAACAAGGTCACCTGCTGATAAGGACGGACAATACCACAGTCATGTGTTACATCAACAAACAGGGAGGTACACACTCATATCCTCTATGCCGGATGGCAATGGACCTGTGGAATGTGGCCCTGAATCTCAACATTCAACTCAGGCCAGATTTGTACCAGGAAAAGAAAATTCACTAGCAGACACCTTAAGCAGAACTACCACGGATGCTCACGAATGGATGCTGCATCCAGATATCTTCAAAACCATAACAAAGAAATGGGGACTACCATAGATAGACCTGTTCGCCTCCCCACACAACCACCAATTGAAGAAATTCTGCACAAGAGCATACCACCCACTTGCTTGGAGGGTGGACTCCCTTTCCTTCAGCTGGAAAAACCTGACAGCATATGCATTCCCACCTCTTCCTTTGATGTACAAAGTCCTACTGAAGATCAAAGAGGATCAGCCAAGGGTAATCCTGATAGCTCCAGAATGGCCGAGGCAACATTGGTACCTGCTACTGAGAAGCATGTCTCGGACACACGCATGGCTTCTACCTCTATGTCCCTTACTTCTAACACAGAACAACTACAAGATCCTACATCCAAACTTGAAAACACTGCAGCTAGCTGCTTGGAATATTGCATAAAACAAAATAACCCAGATTTATCTCAGAGGGTTAAGGACATTATCCTGGAGGCTCGCAGACCCTCCACAAGGAAGACTTATTCATCCAAATGGAAAAGATACCTCATTTGGAGTGCAGCAAAAGGAGAAAATGTCTCATTGGCAAACATAGCACACATCCTGGAATACTTAGCAGAACTGTTCCACAATGGCCTGTCCTACTCCTCCATTAAGATTCATGCATCAGCAATTTCAGCAGAATACAACATGGATCCTCCTGTCTTCTCTCATCCTCTACTCAGGCAGTTCCTGAGAGGAATCAAAATGTAAAGCCTCCAAGGAAACCACCTTTACCTACATGGGATCTCAACTTTGTGCTGGAAAAGTTAACACTTCCCCCTTTTGAACCAGCAGCAACAGCAGATTTACAGTTCTTGTCTTGGAAAACTGCTTTCCTGCTAGCAATCACTTCAGCAAGAAGGGTATCTGAATTACAGGCATTAATGGCAGTACAGCCCTTCCTTATCTTCCATCAGGATAGAGTGTCTCTGAGAACTAACCCTACCTTTATGCCAAAAGTGGTCTCCAGAGTATCATTGAACCAAGCGATTCATTTACCTACATTTTCCCCAACCCACAGAACAGGGCGGAAAGACTGCTACATACCTTGGATGTGCACAGACAATTACGCTACTATCTGGACAGAACTAAGACCAACAGAAAAACTGACCAGCTTCTGGTAGCATATGCAACAGGAATGCAAGGAAAAGCAATTTCAAAACAGACAATCTCAAAATGGATAGGAAATTGCATTCACTTTTGCTACTCTTTTCATGGAAAGACAACTCCTGAAAATATCAGACCTCATTCCACAAGAGCTACAGCCACCACTACAGCTTTCCTACGAGGAGTGGCTACCAAAGACATTTTAGAAGCTGCTACATGGAGCTCCGTGCATACATTTGCCAAGCATTATAACCTTCCTTTATACTCCAGATCCCAAGCAGGTTTTGCAACTGCTGTGTTGCAAGGGATCTTGACTACACCATCTTTATCTTAGTGCCTCCTCCCCCAGTTTGGCTATGGTATTCTACCCATATGTTAGGACTGCAGATGCATCCTTGAAGGACATAGTATAGTTTTGTACCTACCATAAATGTAGATGTCCGATAGGTATGCATCTGCAGTCAGGATTACCCACCCTCCTTCCCCTCTGTGGTATTCCTAGGGTACTTACCCCTCTTTTAGCTAGCTGGGGGGAATTTATTATGGTGTATTTGTTTTGTATATATGTATATATATATATATATATTTTTTGGCTTTCTACTGTTTGGAATTATTTGCATTTATCCAAATCTAGCCTTCCTAGAGGGCACCTGGCATCTGGGGCAAGAAACACTGAGGAAAATGGCGTCGGCTGATGCCTTTATACCACAGCAGCTATGACGTTGGGTGAAGTGCGACATCAGCCGAGGCCAGACCCAGACTTTGGAATCCGGCCGACCGAAGGGCTGCCTGAGGCAGGACAACCCCATATGTTAGGACTGCAGATGCATACCTATCGGACATCTACATTTATGGTAGGTACAAAACTGTACTTTTTCACTTATGATTGCGTTGCTTCTCAACATGACACCAGTATTGTCAAATCTGTGGATGATACAGCAGTCATTGGTCTGATCTCCGGGGGTGATGAGTAAGCATATAGGAGGGAAGTGGAGAACCTTGTGAAGTGCTGTCAATGTAATCTCCATCTCTCAATACCAGCAAAACAAAAGAGATGATCACTGATACACGGAGGAATAGAGGGCAGCACTTACTGTTATATATTGGTGAGTCTGAGGTGGAAAGGGGATACATTCAAATTCCTTGGTATTAAAATTTCTGAGGATTTTGCCTGGACTCATAACATCACAGACCTGGTGGGGAAAAGCCAGCAGCTACTGTATTTTCTGAGAAGGCTGAAGAAATTTGGCATGCCCAATACCATCCTCATCTTCTACAGATGTACAATTGAGAGCACTCTCCCACTCTATTACAGTATGGTTCGGGAATAGTACAATACAGGATAGCAAGGCTTTGCATCGAGTAACACTCTCTGCATTGGAGGACATCTACAACAAAAGAGTTTTTAGGAAGGCTCAAAACATTATCATGGACACTACCCACCCACAATACAAACTGTTTAAGTTGCTACTGTCAGGGAGGTGGTATAAGAGCATGGTGGCCATAACAACCAGGCTGAAAGGCAGTTTTACACCTCAGGCTATTAGACTGTTAAATAAAACTCACATACTACCTCTCCCTCCAATATTGTAGGTTGGTTCACATTTGGACGAAAATGAGCTTTTTTTTGTACACATGCACTCTTTTACACAGTTTTATATATATATATATATATATATATATATATATATATTCACTGATATTAGTATTTATATTATTGTCTATTTGTTGTCTTAGATTACTTCTTGTTAATTGCCGTGTTTAAGAATTTCATTGTACTTTGTAATACTGTCTCTAGTACATATGACAACAAAACTGAATGAAATATAAACTTACAAAGTTGACAGAACAACAGGATTTGTGCTAGCATGCATTTTCTGAAGGATATGAAGTGTGAAACTCAAGTGCATGTCATTATTTAGTGAGTTCAGTCCTTAACGATTTGCCAGAAAACTGCAAATTTTATGAGGAACACGCCATAAATAAGAGGCAAAAATCTGGACAGTTGAGAGGTATGGAGGCCTTACTATTAAACAGAGAACTGCATGCTGGACACCGCTCCCCCCCATGGGTTAAATGAATACATTTTGATTACATCAGGATTGCTTAGTTAGTTAATGGACATTCTGCATAGGATTTCTTCATTCTGATGAAGTTCTGTTTAGAGCAAAAATGCTCAGTCATTAAAAGATTTAATGCATCCTGTCTGTGCTGTGTGTGGACTGTTCCTTTTTTTTTCTTTTCTTGGGGGGGGGGGGGTCACAAAGATGAATCTACATAAGAATGTGAGTTGCTACTAACTTGCGCCAAATACTTAATGGCCTTTATTTGACAGCTGATCAAAGTTTAGCTAATCCAGCTCTACTGATATCCAACCTCCAGCCTCTAACTCTGCTGCTTTTGATGTTCTTGTCTAATTCTGTTTTAATTCACTAAATATTCTATTAGTGTTTTAATTCACTATGTCAGCAATAAAAATAACCCAGCCACTGGGGATGCACAAGCCAGTGCATTTCTTCGTGCCAGTCCCAAGCCTGGATAAATGGGGAGGGCTACGTCAGGAAGGGCATCCGGTGTAAAACCTCTGCCAAATAACATATGCGGACAACAATACAGATTTACGTACTGGATCGGTCAAGGTCCAGGTTAACAATGACCGCCACCAGTACTGTCAGCCAACAGGGTGCTGGCGGAAATTGGGCTACTGTTGTCAGAAGGAGCAGAAGGGGGGGGAGGCATGCCCAAAAGCAGAAAGAAAGGAGGAAGGTTAGGACTGTAGTAGTGAGGGTAGGAACTTTGAATGTTGGCAGTATGACTGGTATAGGGAGAGAGCTAGCTGATATGATGGAGAGAAGGAAAGTTGGTATATTGTGTGTGCAAGAGACCATATGGAAGGGGAGTAAGGCCAGGTGTATAGGAGGCGGGTTCAAATTGTTCTATCATGGTGTGAATGGGAGGAGAAGTTTGGTAGGGGTTATCCTGAAGTAACAGTATGCCAAGAGTGTTTTGGAGGTGAAAAGAGTGTCAGATAGAGTAATGTTTATGAAGCTGGAAATTGATGGTGTAATAATGAATGTTGTTAGTGCATATGCTCAGCAAGTTGGGTGTGCAATGGATAAGAAAGAAAAATTTTGGAGTGAGTTGGATGAAGTGGTGGTGAGTGTACCCAAGGGTGAAAGACTGGTGATTGGAGCCAATTTCAATGGGCATGTTGGTGAGGGGAACAGAGAGGATGAGGAAGTGATGGACAGGTATGGTGTTAAGGAGAGGAATGCAGAAGGTCAGATGGTAGTGGATTTTGCGAAAAGGATGGACATGGCTGTGGTGAATACATATTTTAAGAAGAGGGAGGAGCATGGGGTGATGTACAACAGTGGAGGAAGATGCACACAGGTGAATTTTATATCCTAGGCAGGAGGGCCAGTCTGAAGGAGATTGGAGACTGTAAAGTGGTGACAGGGGAAAGTGTAGTTAGGCAGCATAGAATGGTGGTCTGTAAGATGATGTTAGTGATCAAGAAGAGGAGGACAAGTGTGAGAGCAGTGCCAAGGATCAAATGGTGGAAGTTGAAAAAGGGTGATTGTGAGGTGTAGTTCAGGGAAGAGTTAAAACAGGCACTGGGGGGCAGTGAAGAGTTATCAAATAGCTGGGTAACTACAGCAGAGATGGTAAGGGAGACAGCTAAAAAGGTGCTTGGTGTGACATCTAAACAGAGGAAGGAGGACAAGGAGACTTGTTGGTGGAATGAGGAAGTACAGGAGAGTATACAGAAGAAGAGGCTGATGAAGAAGAAGTGGGATTGTCAGAGAGATGAAGAAAGGAGACAGGAGTATAAGGAGATGAGGAGCATGGCAAAGAGAGAGGTGGCGAAGGATAAGGCATATGGAGAGTTGTATAAAAGGTTGGACACTAAAGAGGGAGAAAAGGACCTGTACTGACTGGCTAGACAGAAGGACCGAGCTGGGAAAGAAGTGCAGCAGGTAAGGATGATAAAGGATAGTGAGAGAAATGTACTCACAAGCGAGGAGAGTGTGTTGAGCAGATGGAAGAATATTTTGAGGGGCTGAGGAATGAAGAGAATGAGAGAGAGAGAAGGTTGGATGATGTGGAGATAGTGAATCAGGAAGTGAAACAGATTAGCAAGGAGGAAGAATGGACAGCTATGAAGAGGATGATGAATGGAAAGGCTGTAGGTCCAGATGACATACCGGTGGAAGCATGGAGGTGCTTAGGAGAAATGGCAGTGGAGTTTTTAACCAGATTGTTTAATGAAATCTTGGAAAGTCAGGGGATGCCTGAGGAGTGGAGAAAAAGTGTTTTGGTACCTATTTTTAAGAATAAAGGTGATGTGCAGAGCTGTAGTAACTACAGATGGATAAAACTGATCAGTCACAGCTTGAAGTTATGGGAAAGAGTGGTGGAAGCTAGGTTAAGAAGGGAGGTGATGATTAGTGATCAGCAGTATGGTTTCATGCCAGGAAGGAACACTACAGATGCAATGTTTGCTCTGAGAGTGTTGATGGAGAAATATAGAGAAGGTCAGAAGGAGTTGCATTGTGTCTTTGTGGACTTGGAGGAAGCATATGATAGGGTGCCTAGAGAGGAGTTGTGGTATTGTATGAGGAAGTGAGGAGTGGCAGAGAAGTATGTAAGAGTGATACAGGATATGTACGAGGGTAGTGTGACAGTGGTAAAGTCTGCAGTGGGAGTGACAGATGTGTTTAAGGTGGAGGTGGGATTACATCAAGGATCAGCTCTGTGCCCTTTCTTATTTGCAATTGTGATGGACAGGTTGACAGGCAAGATCAGACAGGAGGCCTCATGGGCTATGATGTTTGCAGATGACATTGTGATATGTAGTGAGAGTAGGGACCAGGTTAAGGAGACCCTGGAGAGGTGGAGATATGCTCTAGAGAGGAGAGGAATGAAGGTCAGCAGGACTAAGAATATGTGTGTGTGAATGAGAGGGAGGATAGAGGAATGGTGAGGATGCAGGGAGTAGAGTTGGTAAAGGTGGACGAGTTTAAGTACTTGGGATCAACAGTTCAGAGTAATGGTGAGTGCGGAAGAGAGGTGAAGAAGAGAGTACAGGCAGGGTGAAATGGGTGGAGAAGAGTGTCAGGAGTGCTTTGTAACAGACAGGTACCAGTAAGAGTGAAAGGGAAGGTCTACTAGAGAGTAGTGAGACCAGCTATGTTGTATGGGTTGGAGATGGTGGCGTTGACAAAAAGGCAGGTGTCAGAGCTGGAAATGGCAGAGTTAAAGATGTTAAGATTTGCACTGGGTGTGACAAGGATGGACAAGATTAGGAATAGGTATATTAGAGGGTCAGCTCAGGTTGGACGGTTTGGAGACAAAGTCAGAGAGGCGAGATTGCGCTGGTTTGGATGTGCTGAGGAGGGATGCTGGGTATACTGGGAAAAGGATGCTAAGGATGGAGCTGCAAGGTAAGAGGAAAAGAGGAAGGCCTAAGATAAGGTTTATGGATGTGGTGAGAGAGGACATGCAGGTGGTTGGTGTGAAAGAGCAATATGCAGAGGACAGGAAGAAATGGAAACAGATGATCCGCTGTGACGACCCCTAACGGGAACACCCAAAAGAGAAGAAGATGTCAGCAATAAAAATATACTAATAAGGGTTTACTTCACTATGTCATATAACAAAAATATCCTACCAAGCTATTAAACCACTTAGTCTATTGGTAGTTTTATCACAACTGCTTAAAGCTGAGTAAGAGGGAAACTTTAATGTGAGAAAATATTTCTAGATGAGCAAGAAATGCAGCTCTTTGCACCTCTTGTTCACTTGAAGTAATCTCATATTTAATGTGCTTAATAGTCGCAACAAATACTGCAAATTTTGAACCACAGTTGTTAGAGAGACAGAAGCACTGCTTATTGTGTGCCTTTCAAGTGCTATTGGATTGAATCAGACATGACAGCCCACACAAGTAAAACTGAGTTACTACTGCTTCAGCTTTTCTGCATTCAGGGGGTGAATTGGCTCAACAAACAGCTATAATATATACATAATAGCTCACCTTTTACTAAACTGTAGCAAAGAAAGTAGAGTCGTGTAAAATCTTCCCATAATGGTAGATGGCCTTCTATTCACTGTTGCAGTATTCATTAATTCCCTGCCAAGGGCGGCCTGACATGTGGTCAGTATACCAAACCCTTTAGGTTGCTTTAAGGTACACCGAACATTGCATGTAAGCTCTTCACGTAGCATATGGCATAAAGGTGATGTCCAGATGTTCCATCCTCAGAAGTGAAAGCCCCAGTAGGAAAGCCAGTCCATGGAAAAGAAAAGGTAGTCAGTACATCCAGAAGAGAAATGGACCAGGGGGTGGAGGGAGGGAGTGAATTCTGCAACAGTAAAGAGAAGGACATCTACCATTATGGTAAGATTTTACACAACTGTACTATGTCCTTTCATTTCACTGTTGCAGTATTCATTACATTAGGGAAGAGTGCTCAGGAAGAAACTTGGGAGGAGGAAGGACCAGTACAGCCCTCTAGGAAGCCACGAAAGATGCCCCTGGCAAAAACAGCTCTTGCTCTGGAGATTCAATCCAACGTGGAGTGCTTGGTAAATGTATGTGCAGAAGTCCAGGTAGCTGCCTCAACAGTAGAGTTAGTATCAAATCCCTTGAAAAAAAACACCAGAAGAAGCCACAGCCCTAGTAGAATAAGCCTTAACAAAATAAGGAAGGATCTTACCATGAAGGGAATAACAAAAATAAATAGCTTTTGTGATCCCAGAAGAAATTGTTTTGCTTGAATACAGCTAATCCCAAGGACCTGGGATGAAAGGAAACAAAGAGGTAATCAGATGTCCTAATAGTCTGTCTTATCCAAATAAGATCTGAGTTGTCTATGCACATCCAATGTGTGCAGCACCTTCTCACTGGCTGACTAAGGAGAAGGGGAAAAAGTGGGCAAATGAATAGACTGATTAAGGGACAACTTCATCACCTTGGGCATAAAAGAAGGATTAGCACACAAGGATACCCTGTTCTTATGATACACCAAAAAAGAAGGACAAGCCATATGGGCTTGAAGCTCAGACTCACATGTGGCAGAAGTAAGGGCTAACAAAAGAACAGTCTACCAAGAGCAATGTTGCAAGGAAGCTGCAGGTTCAAAAGGAGCCTGAGGCGATTTTTCGAAAACAAAATTAAGATCCCAGGGAAGAGGAACAGTCTTTCTAGGAGGTCTAATATGAAGGATGCCTTTTAGAAATTGTTTAGCTTCAAATCTAGAAGATAAAGGAAGACAAGCAGACATAGCTGATAAGTGGCCCGTAACAGAAGAATAAGCCAACCCAGCATTCAGCAATTCACACAGATAGAGAACCAAAGCAACATGCACAGAAAATGGATCCAGGTTATGAGAAAAACAGAAAAGCTCTTCCACTTGGATAAGTAAGATTTCCTAGTATTGGGTGTCCTGGCATCCTGCAGGACCCTAAACACATCCTCAGAAAAAAAAGGTGTCTATGTGGAATCAAAATCCTATCGCTCACAGTGTCAACTGAAGAGTGAACAGGTGGGGATGATTGAGAGATCCTTTGTCTCGTGTGAGTAGGTCCACCCTGTGAGGTAACTTGTAATGATTGCCCTTGGCTAAATGCAGAAGAGGGAACCAATGCTGTCTCGGCCAAAAGGGAGTCGCTAAGAAGATTTTGGGAGCATCCTGCTGAATTTTGAACAGGACTTTTGGAATGAGGGGAAGGGGAGGGAAAGCATAAACAAACATCCCCTTCCAAGAAAAAGAGAGGGCATCCACCTTTCACACCAGATGACCTAGCACTCTGGCACAAAATAGAGGAAGTTGTCTGTTCAGAGAGGAGGCAGATAGCTCTATTTGAGGAGTACCCCATGTCCAGAAACACACCCCTGTGAAACATCCATTCATAGGATTGAGTTAAGGACCTGCTCAGAGCTTCTGACACAATGTTTTGGCCTGAGGGAATGTAAACTGCCTGAAGAGTCACGTAATACTGGACAACAAGATCCCACACCAGGAGTGCCAGCCAGCAAATAAGATAAGATTTTGTCGTCGTCCCCCATTTGTTTACATACCACATCACTGTGATATTGTCTGTAAATACCTTCAGAGGTCCTGAGGAGAAAAGAGGATGAAAAGCCTTAAGTGCCAGCAAAAGAGCTCTCATCTCTTTGATATTGATGTGCTCTTTCAGTTGAAGAGTTGACCACATCCCTGCACCTTTAAGGAGGCAAAAGCTGCTCCCCAACCCATGTCTGAAGCATCCATGAACAGCTCCTGAGTGGGAAGAGGAGGATGAAAAGGGAACCCTAGATTTAGAGACAACTGCTGGATCCACAAGTGAAGTTCTGTCTTGAGACAAGGTAGAAGAGGAACTACAAATTCTAGGGGATATGTATGTTGAAGCCAAATTAACTTCAGAAACCACTGAAACTTTCTCATGTGGAGCTTGGCCAGAAGCAGCATAGGGATGGTGGATGCCATGAATCCCAGAGCTCTCAGAAACTCCCTGGCCATAACAGAGGTCAGATAAAGAAGAGTTTGAAAGAAGGAAACAAATGTCAAGGCCTTGGGTGGAGGCAGAAATGCCAGCATAAGCACCGTCTGGATACTACACCCCAGAAAAACATGATCCTGGAAAGGAGTCAGAAAATACTTTTTAAAGTTTATTGTGAACCCCAGCCTTTGCAGAAGGGAAATGGCAAAATGAAGATTTTAACAGAATATTGGGAGAGGAATCCTGAAATGTGAAGTTGTCCAAATAAGGAAGTACTCATATTCCGATTCCTGCAAAAAGCAATCACAGGAGCGAAGCATTTGGTGAATACCCTTGGGGAAGGAGAAAGGGCAAAGTTGAGGACCAAAAATGTCAGGAAATAACAGAGAAATGTAAAAACTTCATTAAAATGTGATTTATTGGGATATAGAGATAAGCATCTTTGAGATCCACATACACCATATAAGCCAAAGGAAGAAAAAGAGGAAACAAAGTGTGAAGGGACAAAATTTGAAAGTAGAGCACCTTTAGAACAGTGTTTAGTTGAGTAAGGTTTAGAATTGGTCTCCAAGTACTCTCTTTTCTTGGTACTAGAAACATTCTGGGGTAAAACTCCCTCTCCCTTTGGAACACAGGTACCTCTTGAATAGTACCGAGTCAAAAGGTCCTGAAGCACCTCTGGAAAGGAGAGTTGTTCCTGAGGGGGCTGAGGAATACCCATAAAAGTGGGAAAGACATTTCCAAACCATGAAATAACCCTGGTGATTAATGGACAGGGCTCAGGAATCCTGGGATATCTGTAGCCAAACAGGAAGAGAAACAGAGACAGAGAGTGAGGCGAAGAGAAAGAGGAAAGTAGCTGGGAAGAGTAGGATGGTCAGACTGCACCTGGTTTATCTGAAAAAGGAGACTTCTGAGGCACTGAAGTCGGAGTAGTCTTAGCAAGGGGAGCCCGTTTGTTACCCTTTTTGCCCTTAGGAGGAGGGTTAGTTTGCGTTTGAACAAAGACTGGCTTACTGGGGTAGTTCCTCTGAAATTTAGGCACAGGAGAAATAAACATGTTTAAGTTCCTGTAAAGCCTTGCTCTTATCCTGAAGGGACTTAAACACAGCAGCAGCAACTTCATCAAACAAGTTTTTATTATCAAGAGGGGCATCCATCAACTTATCATCAAGCAAAAGTTGAAGCTGAAGCCAAGAATACCTCCTCATCACTGACTCAAAAGCAACAGCCCTAGAGGAAGCATCTGCTACATAACTTCTATACTTGATGGAATGATGAGCTGCCTGGTAGGAAGTCCCTAATAGGGAAACTACAGAGTTTTTTCCTCAGTCAGGAAGAACAGAAATAACTTAGTAAGCCTGGGATAGGAGGGCCAACAAGTACCTGGACATACAGGTCTGATAATTAACAGCCTTAAAAGCCAAGGTAGCACAAGTGTAAACCTTCTTACCTAGCCTTTCCAGGGTCCTGCTATCTTTATCAGAGGGCAGTAACGTGGGAGAAGGAAGCAATTGGGAGGGATTGTCAGAGACTACAGACACCATTGAGGGATCAGCAGCAGGACACTTGTACAAAAATTTACAGACCTCAGCCACCCTATAGAGTCTATCAGGTTTCTTGGGAGCAGGGAACTGAGTCTAGAGCCTTAAAAGCATTGGAAAATGCATCCAATAAGGCAGAAAGAACAAAAGAAGGTTTTGGAGAGTCTATCTGCAGCAACACATAGTATCTTTTATGTACCTGAGAGACCTGAGAACAATCCCATTTAAAAACCTCCATCATCCTGGAGACTGTGTCCACAAAAGAAATCTCTTCAAAGGGAGTATCAGGACTGGTAGATTCCTCTTCATCTGACCCATATTCCAAAGCAGAATGAATATGAGAAGAGTAAGCAAGGGATTCATTCATCTGAATCTAGCTGCTCCTTAGAGGAATCCTGTTCCCCAGGTCTTTTTAGGGGAGTAGAGGACCAAGAGGGGCTAGAACAGAAACTCCCCAAGGAGATTTCAATGGCATCAAAGCACTAAACAAATCCTGAGTTAAGGCCTGACATTCACTCTGCGGATCCTTAGGAGCAGGAAAATATGTTTAGTCTTTTGCCTTTTCTTCAGTGGGACATCTATCATATAAAATTTGGAAGGATCTCACCCAGGATGACATTCAATAATGGTAGTAGGGACTTTTCAGGCTAATATCAGACAAGGTCATTTGACAAGGTCAATTATTTAGATGTCACTATTAGAAAAAAGATTTGAGTACAAAATTTGACTTTACAATTTATATGAAACCTATGTACTCCAATATGTTATTGCTTTATAACAGCTGGCATCCTATCCACCAGAAGAGGTCCTTAGTAAAGGGACAGTGACTCATACCTCTCAACTGTACAGCTTTTTGCAGAATGCCCAGATTTTTGCCTCATATTTTTGAACGGTTTCTCATAAAATTGCAGTTTTCAAATCACTGAGGATTGAAGTCAGAAAATGACAGATATTTGAAATTCAGACTCCATACCCTTCAGAAAATTAATAATAATGGAAAACCTGTTATTCTATCAACTTTCTAAGTTATTCTATCAACTTTCTAAGTTTGTAAGAGCAATATTTAAAAATTGTCCCTATTTTTGGCCCTTTCTCCCCCCCCCCCCCATTATTTATGGCGTTGTCCAGATTTCTTGCTCTAAGAGGTTGAGAGGTATGGGCAGTGTGTATGCCTTGCATGCATGGTCTCCGATTTGGATGAATTTGAAATGCAATGCAAGATTTTGAAGGATATGTTGATTAGGAGAAGTTACCCAGCTCCCTTTCTTAATAACATATGTAAAGAAAAGAAAAGGATAGGGGGATATTATACCCCATTGCTGGAGATTTGTAGGAACCAAACATCATTTAAAAATTGGGTTAATACTGAAAACAACAAGATGTATAAAGCCTTAGTACTAACATACAAGAGTAACTTTGCTGACATTAAAAAAGTGATATACAAAAGTTGGATGGTCTTTGAATTAGACCCAGAATATGCCAAGATTGTTGGGATTAACCCACTTATTGTATACAAAAATGATGTGTGCTTTAAAAACATGCTGGAGAAATTAAATATCCTGAACACGTGGGGGAAATGAGAATATGTGGACATTGTACACTGTATAAATTTATATTGGAAGCCAATGAAGTTGAAATAGGCCGCTTTGGCATTATAAGACTACGTAGGAGGTTTAATTGCCACACAAGAGGTATCGTTTACTTAGTTTTTACACTGGAAAAACTAAGAATTGTTTTAAAACTAGAATTTACCGACACAGGTATGACATAGTGAAAAAGGATACGAATAATGCCCTTTGCTTACATGCTCAAAAGTTTGATGGTCATTCTTTTAAATTCATAATTATTAATCAAATTGATGGTGGGGAAAGGGGTGGACCAATAGATGACTATCTTGAGTATAAAGAGTTACAGTGGCAGCTTCAAACAAATACCACGGTTTAAAATGAAAATATCTCTATTAGTTCTATTTTAAGGTTGAAAGCAGCCTTTGTATTATGATTTATATGCTGAATTTTGAATGTCCTTGCATATGTGGTGTGTATTATTCATTTTTGGAGTTAAAGCTGTATGTATATGTTTCTTTAAGGAGTAACATCAATTATTCAGTAATTACTTAATGATTTTGGGTCTGCTGGGGTATAAAAGATGGGGACTGTGAATTTTTGTTATTCTGAAGAAGTCCTTTTATTAGGGATGAAAGTGCTAAATAAATTGATACTAATTTTATTCCATCGGTCACTTGCCTCATAATTCATCCTTTTTGTTTATTTAGAAGTCTGTGATTTTTTTTTATTTACCTTCCTGGATGACATGAAACCCACAAGCAATAATAAAATGGATAAGTAAAAAAAAGAACCTCGATGGGGCACTTATCTGAAATGGCTTGGTGAGCCAGCAACGGAAAAAGAAGTTATGTCTTACCATAATGTTCCATCTGTATTGTTGATCCTCGTTCAGTCATTATGTGTGGGTATTGGTTCGGACCTCAGAACCGAGACGTCCGTCTTCCAAGCTCACGTCAGCTACAAACTCTCGAGCTAAAACTCTTACCCAGAATTCCCCTCTCCCTGTTACTTCAGATTGAGTTTGCAAGTCAAAAGAAGGTAGAGGCTACCTCTGGCCAAATGACCTAAAAGAACCGGATGGTGAGATCCACTAGAAGCCACAGGAGAGGGAAGGAGGGAGGGTCCTAATGACTGAATGAGGATCAACAATACAGATGGAATGTTATGGTAAGACATAACTTCTTTATCTGATATTGTTAAACCTCGTTCATTCCTTACGTGTGGGACAAAGTCCCCAGCTCTATTCCTAGGAGGATCTCATGGAAGGACATTCCTGAGTACCACAGAACCAAAAGATGCTCTTCCCCTGGAGGCCAAATCCAATTTGTAATGATTGATGAAGGTATGAGGCGTAGTCCAAGTTGCAGCTGCACAGATGTCATGTAAAGAAGCTCTGGCATGGAAGGCAGCAGAAGTTGCCACCGATCTTGTCGAATGAGCCTTTATGGTAGTAGGCAATGGAATATTACGTTTTGTATAAATGAAGGTCACGCAGTCTTTTAACCATCTAGCCAATGTGACCTTAGCAACAGCACATCCTAATCTAGGTCCAGAATAGGCCAAAAATAACTGGTCTGATTTACGAGAGGCCTTAGTCTTGTTCAAGTAGAAGCAAATTTGCCTGTGAATATCTAGGGTATGTAGGCAATACTCTCCTTTGTTTGAATAGTTGGGAAAGAAAACTGGCAATTCAATGGTTTGGTTAATGGACATTTTAGAGACCACTTTTGTCAGAAAGGAATGATTAGTTCTCAATGACACTCTATCTCTATGAAAACTCAAGTATGGACTCTTGATGCATAAGGCAAGAAGCTCATAGATACATCTGGCAGAAGTAATGGCAACCAAAAACAAGGTTTTCCATGACAAGTATTTGAGGTCGCAAGAAGAAGCTGGTTCGAAAGGTGGCATTGTCAAAGCTTGTAGAACTAATGACAGGTCCCATGGTTGAATAGGTTCTCTAAAAGGGGGCTTTAGATGATTCACACCTTTAAGAAGGTCTTACATAATTTGTGTGATATAAGGGAGGAGTCTTGGACACCCTCATGGAAATTAGATATTGCAGCCAAATGAACTCTAATGGTAGAGGACGATAGTCCAGATTGAAATAGGTTGGCTAGATACTCCAGTACTATCGACACTGGTGCTGAAAAGGGATCTACTTGCTTTTCTTTCAGCCAAAGGGTAAATCTTTTCCACTTGCTTAGATAAGTAATTCTAGTGGAAGACTTATGAGATGCAATAAGAGTGTCCCGTACTGGCAAAGAAAGATAATTCTGCCTGGCAATCAAGGGAATTGGAGGAGCCAAGCTGTGAGCTTCAGGCTGTCCAAGTTGGGATGAATCAGATTCTGCAGATGGGAGATCAATGCCAGGGTTGGATGGAGAATCCATGGTTGATTTATCAGGTGAGGCCAAAGGAAGGGGAACCAAATCTGACAAGGCCAATATGGTGCTATAAGGATCACCTTGCTCTTCAACTGGCAGGCTTTCTTCAGAAACTGGGGAATGAGGGGGAGAGGTGGAAATGCATAAAGAAGTACCGAGGGCCAATCGTGGACTAGAGCATCCCTGGGTGACTGTCCCAGAGGGGGAATCAGGGCAAAGTAGTTGCTGCATTTGTAGTTGCTCGGGGATGCAAAGAGGTTGCAGCAAGGAAGACTCCAGCGGTGGAAGATCTACGCCACTATCAAGGGATTCAGGGACCACTCATGAGGTTGTAGAATGCACCTGCTGAGTCTGTCTGCTATCACGTTGAAACTCCCAGGAATGTGCATTGCTAGAATAAAATGGTTGGTAGCCATCGCCCATTGCCATATCCTCATGACCTCTCGACAGAGTGGGTAAGATTTGGTTCTGCCATGTTTGTTGATGTACCAAGATCACCACCATGTTGTCAGATTGTATTGCAATAGTCCCAGATGGCAGCAGGGGATGGAATGCTTGCAATGTGAGAAGCACTGCCCTCAGCTCTAGAACATTTATATGCAGTTGGGCCTCCAATTTGGACCAAGTACCTTAGACTGTCTGTCCCTGACATAGCCCCCCCCATCCCATCAGGGAGGCGTCCATGGTCACTGTAGCCTTGGGCTGCTGGGGGGAGAAGGGGCGAGACCATTGTGATGGGTTGTGGGTCATCCACCAATTTAAATCCTGTTTGCACCTGTGAGTTACTCGAATCTTGGCTGAAAGAGGATACTGAAAAGAATACCATTGGGTGAGCAGTAGCCATTGTAAAAGCCTCATGTCAAACCTGGCCAGGGGGACAATGGTGATGGAGGCTGCCATGGAACCCAACAGCTGTAGGACAGAGTGAGCTGTGGATTTCTCCCTTGAAAGGATTGGGATCAGCTGTTGCTTTATCCTTAGAATTCTGTGCTCTGGAATGGATGCGCTGCAATTCTTTGTATCCAAGATGACCCCTATGAATTCTGTGGACTGAGATGGGGTGAGATTGGATTTTTGCCATTTTATGGTTATGCCTAGCCTTTCTGCAGCAAGGAGAGAGTATGCCAGGGCTTCTTCCAATAGATGTCTGATGAGGGCAGAGATAAGCCAGTCATCTAGGTATGGAAACACCTGGAATCCTTGTAGTCGCAAGTGAGCTGTGATGACTGACATGCACTTTGTGAACACTCTGGGTGGTGTAGAGAGTCTGAAGGGCAGTACTCTGAACTGGTAGTGACTGGCTCCCACATGGAAGCGCAGAAATCTTCTTGATGGCCTGTCCACTTTGATGTGGTAGTACGCATCTTGAAGATTTATCGAGCACATCCAATCATCTTTTTCTAAAAGCGGGAGGATTGACTGTATTGTGACCATCCGGAATTTTTGTACTCTTACAAACTTGTTCAATACACTGAGATCCAAAATTGGTCTCCAGTCCCCGGTTTTCTTTGGCACCAAAAATAGTCTTAAGTAGAATCCGGATCCTATCTAGTCTGGAGGGACTATTTGGATGACTCTTTTTCTTAGCAGCTTTGATATCTCTAATGCTGCTTCTTCCCTTTGACAGGGTGGAATGTTGGGTAAGTTTGTTGGGGGGGGCAGGACAAAGATCGAAGGGAATATGGTAACCTCTGGTTATTATCCTTTGTAACCAAGAGTCGGTGGTGATGGTTAGCCAGGCAGAATGGTACAAGGAGAAACGACCCCCAACCACCTCAAGAGGAAAGGAGTTGGGCCGCTCTTCAGGAGTGCTGGTAGGATTGGCCAGGAAAAGAGTCCCTGGAACCCTGGTTACGCAGACCCCCTCTGCCCCGAAAAGGGTGCCTTTCCTGTGAGTTTCCCCCTCTGCCTCTAGGGGATAACTCAGCCTGTGTCTCATGGAAAAGACCCTGAGACTTTTTGTACCATATCTTCCCACTCTTCTGGTTTCTGGAGAAAGTATGTTGAGGGGGAGAATAATGGACACCCATGGCAGAAAGGGTCTTACCATCCTATTCACATCTGGCCAGTGTGCTTTTAACCTTGGGTCCAAACAATGAAGAGGCTTCAGTGGGAGCATTTAGAAAGGAAGCCTTGAAGGGTTCCATGAAATTACACAAGCGCATCCAGGCGTGTCATCTCAGAACAACGCCTGAACTCACCACTCTAGCTGCTCCTTCTGATGCGTGAGATATCAGGCACATGGAGGAGTTAGATATCAATTCAATGGTGGCCAGCTGACAGGCCACTTTGTAATGGACCTCATCAGACATGGCACCAGCCAAAGTTTCAGACAGCTCAGAAATGAAATCCCTTTGAAGCCTGGTAAAGTGTGCCATATAATTCAGGAACCTGATTGCAAAGGTCACTGATGCAAAAGTACACTTTCCTATTCTGTCCAGAGCCCGGGACTCTTTGTTGGGTGGATGGACAGTCTGGCTTTCTTCTTCCGCCAGGTCCTTCTTGGGTTGTGGCTGCCACCACCAGAGCATCTACAGGAAGACCTTTTGACCAATGGGGGTCAGTAGCAAGAAGGGACAAAATTTTATCTGGCTTCAGTGGTGTCAGGAGCCTTCCACGCATGCTGCACAATGAGCCGGATCAGTTAATTGGCAGTTGGAGTAAGCCAGGAGGTAGGAGGACGGGCATGAAAGGCCTGCAGGAACACAGACTCTTCAGAGGTCAGGTTAGAGGGCTGCCAGTCACCTTTCTGTTTAAGGATTTCAAGGATATCACCAAAGGATGCTTCAGAGGATGACCAAGGGGACCCTTCCCCATCATCAAAGTCTGTGTCTTCGGTAAGGGACTCCTTTGTGGAGTCCATTTGCTTCCTCTTGCACAAGCTTTTTCGATGAACTTCCTCAGAGGGAGAAGCTGGGGAGGACAATGCAAAAGGGGTTTCCTGTGGGAGTATATCTTCCAGTGGATTTCATGGACACGGCTGAGGGAGAGTCAGGTCTATCCAAAGATGGGGCAAGCTCGGTGCCCACCTCACCAGTCTGCACTGAAAACAACGGGGCCATAAGGGACTGAACTACAGGTGTCTGCACCGAGGAAATCATTGGTGCTGAAGTCATGGTCTGCACCGATGATAAGGTCAGTGCAGAAGTGGTTATCGGTGCTGAGGCTTGGACAGAAAAAATCGGTGTCAATAACTGAATTGTCGGTTCCAGGTAAGTTGTCGGAGCCGATGTGGTAACAGTCTGCATCGACTGGATTGTCAGTGCCAGTGGAGAAGTCTGAATCAAGGAGCCCCTCGGTACCGATACGGTAAAGGGCACGCTAGTCAGTGCCGAAATCACAGATGGTGCCGATGGCCTCTGTGCCGCAGGTCTAGGCACTGAAAGTGCTGGAGCCAAAAAAGTCAGATCCAAAGTGGAAAGTTAGCCTTCTTGGGTCTCAGTTGGTGGGAGTCCCCAGCCGGGGACGAAGGAAGAGACTTGGCCTTTGTATGTTCATCGGTCTTTTTCTTATGGGATCTTGGAGGGGTTGAAGCCTCCGACCCAGAAATAGCCCCTGAAAAAGGAGATTTAAGTAGCCCCTTCAATAACAATTTATTTTTCCTCTCAATCAATGTCCTGTTAGAGAAATTCTTACAAATTCCACAGGGCGGGTCAACTGATAAATGAGGCACACCCAAGCAATAGACACACAGGGAATGTGCATCTGAAGTAGGTAAGTTATGGCCACAATCTGAACATTTCTTAAATCCTGGACTACCTTTTTTATCTGCCATGTTAGGAAAGAAGGAAAATCAGAAAGAATACCAGCAATGGTACAAGAAATACCAGAAGGTAAGGAGGAAAAGGGGTTTAACAACGATGGTAAACAAGAAAATACCTCACGGTAAAAAGAATGAAGGGGATTGAAAAGATTCAAGAAGGGATAGTCACTAAATGCGATAAGGTAAGAGAAAACAATCTAGTAACTTTTCTGAGAGAAAAAGTTGTTTAAGACTAGTATGACAAAAAAATATTGTACTTAGCTCAAGAGAAGTAGCTTGACACGACCGAATGGTGATGCGGCAAACGAAATCTGAGGTAACAGAGAGGGGGATTCTGGTTAAAAGTTTTAGCTCGAGAGTTTGTAGCTGACATGAGCTTGGAAGATGGCCGGCTCGGTTCCGCGGTTGGAACCGATATCCACATGTAAGGAATGAACGATGATTAACAATATCAGATCAGGTGTTCAAACTGATGATCAAGTAACAGCGTTTGGACTGGCGGCAAAGAAGTTCTGCAGATGTTATGTTCGGATATCACCTTTATACCCTATGCCAGTGTTTTTCAACCACTGGTCAGCAGCAGAAATTTCCTGCCAGTCCATGAAAGACTAGGGCGCACTGGCTGGGAGACTTATTTTTTAATTTTAAAAAAAAAAAGGAAAGGGCATTCTTCTTTAAGATGAATGCCCTTTGCATCCAGTCGTACAGATGTGATAGGTGTGTGCAAACTGTTTGTGGAACCTGCTGTTTACATCTTCATCTTCTGTGCACATTGAATTTGAATACCATATGTTTGAAATGTGGACTATGAACGGACAAGTGAGAGGTAGGTGTGTGCGTTTGTTTAAGTGGTAGGTAGGTGTGTTTGTGTTTGTTTAAGTGGTAAGTAGATAGGTGTGTGTGTGTAACAAGTAGGTAGGTGTGTGCGTGTGTGTGTGTAACAAGTAGGTAGGCGGGTGTGTGTGTCAAAAGAGGAAGGGAGGTTTGTGACAACAAGAGGTACTGCAAGCCATGTCAGAAGTGGGGCAATAGATGTAAAACATAAGCCAGCACAGCTAGCTGGAATTTTGTAAATAATTTGTCATTTGTATATCAAACTGATTTGTACAGATGCTTCTGCTGAAAATGTATTTGTGAAGTTTACTTTTGTTAAAATGTATCAACATTGCATCCTGCTGGAAGGTAATGAAATGTACATGTATTATTGTAACTGAAATAAATTAATATGTTTTAACAGCATATACTAGACGGGAGGAGGCTAATCCACCCAACTTTGAAAAATATTCTTGAAATTAAATTATTTTATGGGTTAAGCCATAAAGATGTTATCCCACAGTTTTGAATGGAGCCAGAGATGCAATGTCTGTGCTAGAGAACAGGTTGTAGTTCCTGTAGGAAGAGTGGAATGGTTTTATGGTTTTATGACTTCCAGCAGCTGCACCACATCTTAGCAATACGTGTGTGTGTGTGTGTGTGTGTGTGTGTGTATTATTAACACAAAGGTGCTAAAATCCTGGCAGCTTCTATTGTTTGTGATAGTACGGGAACCAGAAGTCAGCTGACCAGATGTATATGATGTCATTCTGTACAAAAAAAAAGTTATGTACTCATCATAACATTCCATGTGTGTTGTCTGTCTTTGCCTTCATTCTTACTGGGTTGAGTTCGGATCTGATCCTTGGATCCATCTCGGCCTTTATTTTCAAGCTCGATACTCTCTGCCAGCTTGTGGCTAAATCCCTTTCCCAGCATACATCAGAAACCTCCCCAGATCTTGTTTTCCCTAAATATAAGGCTATGAGTACTTCCATAAAAAAAAAAATAGAGACTGATGAAGAAGGTCAGAGGTCAAAGTAATCCAATTCTATAGACTCTGACTTCTAGGAGTAAAGAAGGGAAGGAGGGAGGAGGGTGGGATTTAAGAATGAAGGTGAAGATGGACAACACACATGGAATGTTATGGTGAGTACATAACTTCTTTATGTGTTGTTGCCCTATTTCATCTTACTAGGTTGGGACAGCATCCTTAGTACACTAAGTCTCGGGTGGCTCAAGGGAGAATATTCCTCAGAATTGTGGAACCAAAAGAGGCCCTATTCCTAGAGGCCAAATTAACTTTGTAATGAGTGATAAAGGTATGTGGTTTAGCCCATGTTGCTGCAGCACAAATGGTGTCAATTGGTAACTTAGCCGGAAAGGCTGAGGAGGTTGCAATGACTCTTGCAGAATGGGCTTTAACTCCTCCTGGAAGAACTTTATTTTGAGACTTAAAGGTTATACAGTCTGAAAGCCATTTAGAAAGTGTAACTTTAGAGACAGGGGAACCTTTCTTTGAATTTGAAAAAGATACAAATAACTGATCAGATTTTTGGAATCAGTTGATGTAACATGTATTCTGCCTTGTTCTCATAATTTGGGAAGAAAACTGGTAATTCTGTACTTTGGTTCAAATTTGACTCTGAAGCTACTTTGGGCAAAAAGGAAAGTTTTTTTTGCAAAGACACCCTGTCTCTATGGAAAAGCAAGTATGGAGGCTTTATTGACAAGGCTTGCAACTCTGACACCCTTCTAGCAGAGGTGACTGCTATCAAGAAAATTGTTTTCCAGGTCAAAAATTTTAGTTAGCAAGATGTTGCTGGTTCAAAATGAGGAAAAACTATGTGGGATAGAATGAAATTTAAGTCCCATGGTTTTGGAGGGTCTCTGATAGGTGGTCTTAATAACAAGGTACCCTTAAGAAAAGCTTTGCAAAGTCTATGAGACATTATGTTGGAGCAGGAATCTCCTAAATGAAAATTGGAAATCGCTGCTAGCTGAACTCTTAACAGTAGCTGCAGCAGCAGCACT
This sequence comes from Protopterus annectens, assembly GCF_019279795.1. Lineage (NCBI taxonomy): Eukaryota > Metazoa > Chordata > Ceratodontiformes > Protopteridae > Protopterus > Protopterus annectens. The sequence goes on from NC_056744.1 coordinate 829,632,973, forward strand.
GCCATTGTACAGTTTCACTAGGAAATCTAGAATGAAACTGACTGGAGCTGAAAAGGGGTCAATGTGGTTATGACTAGCCCATACGGAGAATCTTTTCCATTTACTTTTATATATCTTCCTTGTTGAAGCCTTATGAGAAGAGATTAGAATGTGTTTAACTGAAGAGAAGTTTGGAAACCTGGCTATTGTTGGAACTGGAGCAGACAAACTGTCAGTTTGATGGTCTGAAGGGATGGATGGAGTGTTCCTGAGGCATGTGTCAGGGAACGAGGTCCAGAATCCATGGCTCCTCCCGAAGATGAGGCCACACGAAGGAGAACCAGATTTGACGCGGCCAATATGGAGCAATGAGTATCAAGTCCCTTCCCAAGCAATTGACTTTCTGTAGTACTTTGGGAATTAGTGGAAAAGGAGGAAAGGCATAGAGGAGGCCCGGGGGCAATAGTGAACAAGTACATCCCTTGGTGACTCCCCGGAGGGGGGATAAGGGCAAAGTAGCTGCTGCATTTGGCACTCATGGATGTCATAAAAAGGTTGCAGCAAGGCTGGCCCCATTTTCAGAAAATCTTTTCCCCTACTTCCTGTTTAGGGACCAATTGTGAGCCATCAGAATCTCTCTGCTGAATCTGACCACTATCATGTTAGATTTCCCTGCCATGTGCATTGCTATCAGAAAACATTGGGAGAAGGTGGTCCACTACCAAACTCTCAGGGACTCTCGACAAAGGGGATAAGATCTGGTTCCTCCTTGATTGTTTATGTACCATACAATTGACATGTTGCTTGTTTGGATTCCAATAGTTCCTAGTGGAAGAGAGTCCTGGAATGCTTGCAACACTAAAAGCACCATTCTCATCTCTAGGACATTGATGTGCAAGTGTGCCTCGTGATCCTGCCAAGTGCCTTGGACTGTCTTTGCCAGATAGTGCCCCCCCCACCCTGACAGGCATCTGTGGTCACTTTGGTCACTGGATGGGGGAATAGGAATGGTCGACCTAGAGTCACTTGAGTGGAGCAAAGACACCAACGAAGATCCTTCTTGCAAGTTTCTGTTATTATTTTGTGAGACATTGGCAGATCTTGTATCAATCACTGAGTGGATGGCAACCACTGAAGAATTCTCATGTGCAGATGTGCTAGGGGGATCAAAACTATTACTGCTGCCATGACTCCCAGGGCTTTTAGAACCATCTTTGCTTGAGCTTTCTTCCTTCTCAAAAGGTATATCAACTGATGTCTTAGAGCTTAACTCCTTTCCGGAGGAAGTTTGGTTGTCATTTTTGTTGAGTTTAATTTTGCCCCTATGAATACCACATGCTGAGAGGGCATTAATGCAGATTTTTTGTACTTTATTGTAATCTCTACTTAGGAGCAGAGTTGGAAGGTTGTGTCCCTTGTATTTATTAGCAGATGCCTGGTTGTGGCAGTTAAGAGCCAGTCGTCGAAGTATGGAAAAACCCAGAATCCCAGACGTCTCAAGTGAGCCGCTACTACTGCCATACAGTCGGTGAACACTCTGGAAGCTGTAGTGAGGTGAAAGGGCAGAGCTTGAAATTAGTAGTGACTGGCTCCCAGCTGAAAGCACAGCTGCCTCTTGGATCGCCTGTCCATTTTTATGTGGTAGTACGCATCCTGGAGATCTATAGAGCACATCCAATCATCATGTCCTAGGAATGAGAGTATCGACTGCGGTGTTACCATCCAAAACTTGGTCTTTTTTACTGATTTGTTTAGAATGGTGAGATCCAGAATCGGTCTCCAGTCCCGTTTTCTTTGGAACTAAAAAGAATCCTGAGTAAGTTCCGGATCCTACTTGGTCTGCAGGGCCTCTCCGAATGACTCTTTTGTCTAGCAACTTTTCAATTTCTAGAGTTGCTCATTCCTTTTGACTGGGTGGGATGTCTAGAACCTTTTTTGTCTTGGGAATGGGAAGGGAAAAAGGGATGGTGTAATCTCTGGATATGATGCTTTGAACCAATTTGTCTTTCGTCACTTGTTGCCAGGCTTCTGGGTACAAAGACAGGTGCCCCCCAACACCCTCTAGAGCTGGACAGTCAGGCCTCCATTCAAGAGTGTTGAAATGGCCTACCAAAGATTGATTCTCTATCGTCCTGATCTTGCAGACCCCATCTGCTACTTGGTCAGCTTCTTTCATTACTACTTCCACCTCTGCCTCTGGGAGAGGTTTCACCACGTGTCCTGAAAAGATCTCTGATTTCCAGAAGCACATTTTACCACTACCTCTCTGACCTTTGGGATAAGGTCTAGTAGGCATGGAAAAATGGACTCCTACAGCAGACAGAATCTTTCCTTCCTGTTCACACCTGGTGAGTGTGTCCTTTACTTTAGGCCTGAATAAATATGAGCCATCGAATGGGGCATTTACAAAGGAAGATTCAAAGGGCTTCGCAAAGTCACACAAGTGCATCCAAGAATATCTCATTAGGGAAATTCCAGAGCCCACTGCTCTACTCATCCCACCTGCTGCATATGAAATGAGTCTCATGGAGGCATTAACAACTGAATTTAAGGTAGAGATCTGAGAAGATACTTTGTCCGCAACCCCTTCAGCTACTGAACCTTGGAGACCATCTCCTAGCTCTTTCAGGAGATCCCTCTGCAGTCTTGTAAAATGAGTGAGGTAGTTCAGTGATCTGTGAGAAAAAGCTGCTGAAGAAAAAATGCACTTTCCATACCTGTCCATAGTCCGAGACTCCTTGTTCGAGGGATGGACAGCAGAAGATGTCTCAGAGTTCCTTCTTGGTGGCCGCCGCCACAACCAAGTCCATCCAGTATTAATTTGTTTTTCCTCTCCAGGAGTGCTCTATGATTGAAAGCATGAAAATGGAGCACAACTCCTGGAGATGGACAGCACCAAGACAATAAACACAAAGTGTGTGTTTATCACTCGGGCATTTTCTTTCCACAACGGTCACACTTCTTGAAACCCATTGGTTTTGAATCCTTGCCAGACATTTTAATGGAAGAAACTACAGGAAAAGAGACAGAATAGAAAACTTTTTTTTTTGTTTTAGATATAACTAAAGATTGAACCTCAAAATATAAATGAATCAAGCTATAGGGAGAACACACAAGGGAAAGAAGTGGCACAGCTGTCTAAGTTAAATGGGCTATGGCCAGAACAAAAAGAAAAATAGTTAGACAAAGCCCTCTAACTTAAAAGGGCTAATACACAGTCCTCTTACTTAAACAAACTGTATCTAAACTATGCCAGAGAAACCAACAAGAAAATAGAAATGAAAAAGGGAGGAAATGGCAGTGTAGTTAAAAGCCCTCTAACTTAAATGGACTATTTAACAGTAAAAAGAAACAGGAGGAACATCAAGGCCTAATAACAGATGGTGGCCAAATGCAGAAAAACACAGCACAATAGCATCAAGAACTACCTATTTAGCTATAGACAAAATTTAAGGTAAATACCAGAGAAAAAAGTTGCAACATAAAGTAAAAACAAGGTAAAGAAAGATAATACTTACCCAGAGCTAGCAGATAAACACCCAATCTTGTTTAGCGGCACGGGATATGGGGAGGTTTCTGGTGCATGCTGGGATAGGGATTTAGCCATTTGCTGGCAGAGAGCGTCAAGCTTGAAAATAAATCCCAAGACAGATCTGAAGATTGGATCTGAACCCAACCTAGTAAGAAAGAAGGCAAAATAAGACAACAACACATATAATATTTTAATATTAGAGAGACTGAAGTCTCAAGCGAAGTCTGTTTTTGGAAACCTGACTAGAAAGACCCTCACCCAAACCACCTTGCCTTACTCTATTCAGCAAGTAGAAACAGTAATTCTTTTAGTCAATGAAAAATAGATAGTGAAATTAGTTAAATACTGTTTTTCTATACAGCCCGGGAGAACCAAAAACTCTTGAGTTTAAGTCCTACCCAGAATGCTCCTCTCTAAATTACCTCAGATCAAGTTTGCAGATAGAAAAGACAGAAGGTATAATCCTAATAACACCTTTATAGAGACGATATCTGGTGTCAGGTAAGAAAAAATGTATAACTAGGACCATAATTCATTGCACCAAAAGGCCTGAATGGCTGGGGGGGGAGTCAAGGATAAATGATGATGGACAACACAGATGGAACATTATGTTAGGCACATAACTTCTTTATCGGATCTTGTCAAACTTCATTTATCTTTGACATATGGGACAGAGTCCCCAGCTACCTTAGATCTTGGGAGGACTCATGGAAGGATATTCCTGAGCAACATAGAACCAAATTATGCTCTTCCCCTACAGACCAAATCCAATTTGTAATTAGTAATAAAGGTATGTGGAATAGCCCATGTCACTGCTGCACAAATATTATCTATAGAATCCTTAGAGTGAAAAACTGCTAAAGTAGCTATGGCTCTAACAGAGTGTGCCTTAACAGGCCCAGGTAACTGAACTTTCCTCTTGTTGTATATGAAGGATATACGATCCCTTAGCCATCTAGATAAGGTAACCTTGGACACTAGCTTACTCAGTCTAGTACTTGAAAATGAAACAAACAGTTGGTCTGGTTTCCTTATGTCTTTTGTTGTATGAAGATAGAAGTGCAATTGTCTATGTACATCTAATAAATACAAACAGTATTCGCCTTTGAGAAGTTGGGAAAGAACACTCATACACTGACTGCCTGATTGATGTTTGTTTCTGACACTACTTTTGGCAAAAAGGAAGGGTTCATTCTCAAGGAAACCCTGTTTTTGTGAAATATCAAATATGTTTGTTTGCAAGATAAAGCTTGAATTTCTGAAATCCTTTTAGCAAAAGTAATTGCTAACAGAAAAATAGTTTTTCAAGGTAAGAATTTTAAGTTGCAGTCTTCTCAAAAAGGGAATGCACTATTGTCTGTAACACTAAATTTAGATCCCAAGGTGCAACTGGATCCTTATACATAGGTTTTAACATCAGGGTCCCCTTTTAAGAATGCTTTGCAAAGTTTATGAGAAATTAATGAATATTTTTTAAATCCATTATGAAAATTTGAAACAGCTGCTAGTTGAACCCTGACAGTGGAGGAAGAGAGCAAAGTTAAAAAGTCTAAGACTTTATTGATGGCAGTGGAGAAGGGATTAATGTCATTATCACAAGCCTAGTAGGAAAATCTCTTCAATTTACTATTTTAGAGTTCCTAGTGGAAGACTTATGGGAGGCCAAAAGAATCCTATGAACAAGGTTTATTATGCCTGTGAGCTTGAGGTTTTGAAGGTTTGGGTGAACTAATCCCTTTGGATGGGATAGGAGATTTGGATCTGGGTCGAGTGTCCATTGTTGTTGAATCAGATAAGGCCAAAGAAAGGGGACCCAAATTTGTTGAGGCCAGAAGGGAGCAATGAGGATGACCTTGCTCTTCAACCTGATTGCTTTCTTTAGAAATTAGGGAATTAAAAGAATTGGAAGAAAGGTGTACAAATGTCTAGAGGGCCAGCTGTGCAGGAGAGTGTCTCTCAGGGACCCCACCCCTGGAGGGGGACCAGAGTGAAGTAGCTGCTGCACTTGTTGTTCAGGGACGATGCAAAAAGGTTGCAGCAGGGCTGGCCCCAGTGATGAAAACTCTTTTCTGCCACATTGGGATTGAGAGACCACTCATGAGGCAGAAGAGTGCATCTGCTCAGTTTGTCTGCTGTCACATTGGAACTCCCCATAATATGCGTTATTAGAAGGCAGTTGGAAGATATCACCCACTGCTTAACTCTGAGAGCTTTTTGACAAAGGGGGTAAGACTTGCTTCCTCTCTGCTTGTTGATGTGCCAACATCCCAACATATTGTCTGCTTGAATTGTAATCATTCCAGCAGGGAGAGCAGTTTGAAAGGTCTGCAACACTAAATGCATTGCCCTCAACTCTAGAATACTGATATTCAAATTGGCCTCCAAGTGAAACCAAGTGCCTTGGAGAGTCTTACCCAGATAATGCCCCCCCCACCCCATCTGGGAGGCATCTGTGGCCACTATGGCTTGGGGTTGACATGGGACAAAGAGGTGGCCCAAGAGTATTTCTTCTGAATTAATCCACCAAGTTAGGTCTTTCTTGCAATGGTTGGTAATCAAAATCAGATCTGACATTGGTTGATATAGTATGGACCACTGAAATGCTAGAAGCCACTGTATAATTCTCATGCAAAATCTTGCTAGTGGAACTAACAATAGAGCTGCCGCCATCTAACCTAAGGCTTGAAAGATGAATCATGTGGCTACTTTCTTGCTTCTGGCAATTTTTTGCACTTGGACCTTGATCTTTTGCAATCTTAGATAAATTAGGGAGGCTATGCAAGTATTGGTATGTAGAACCACTCCTATGAACTCTAAAGTTTTTCTTGGGAGTCAGTTGTGACTTTTTGTAATTTACGGTAATCCCCAGGTTGGCACAGGTCTGGAGAACACAGTCTCTTGCTTGTTCTGGAAGATGCCTGGTGGGACCGGTAATGAGCCAGTCATCTAAGTAGGGAAACACCCAGAATCTGTGCAGTCTCAAGTGAGCTGCTACTACCACCATGTATTTGGTGAACACCCTGGGAGCTGTGATGAGAACAAAGGACAGAGCTCTGAACTGATAATGAATGGCTCCCACCCTGAAGCAGAGAAGTCTACTGGGGAGCTTGTCCATTTTTATGTGGCAATACAAATCCTGGAGATCTATCAAGCACATCCAATCATCTTTCCCTAGAAATGGAGAACAGACTGAACTGTGACCATCCAGAATTTTGTCTGTCGAACGGATTTGTTCAAAGCACTTAGATCCAAAATTGGTCTCTAGTCCCCTTTCTTTTTTGGCACTAAAAAGAATCTTGAGTAAATCCCAGATTCTATCTTGCCTGCTGGGACCTCTTGGATGATGCTTTTTCCTAGCAGTATTTGGATTTCTAATATTGCTGGTTCCTTCTGACTGGGTGGAACATCAGGGATTTTCTTGCAATTCTGTGGGGGGGGGGTAGAAGGAAGGGTATGGTGTAGCCTCTGGTTATGATTTTCTGCACCTAAACATCTGAAGTTATCTGAAGCAGACTTGTTGGTGCAGGGATAAACACCCTGACAGCCTCCAGAGGAAGGCAATTGGGGCTCCTTTCAGGAGCACTGGTAGGGTTTATCAGGAAAGATATCCCTGGAATTCTGATTTTGTAGGGCACCTCTGCCATGTGGATGGCATCTTCCATTAAAACTCCCCCCTCTGCCCTGGGGGAGCTACTGCCACGTGTCCTGGAAAGGCCTTTGGAACTTTTTGAATTACATTTTCCTGCTCCTCTAGTTCCTAGAATAGGACTGTTGAGAAGCAGAACAATGTACAGTCACTGCAGAATGGGTCTTTCCATCCTTTTCACACCTGGACAAAGTTTCTTGAACTTTAGGGCCAAAAAAGGGATGATCCATCAAAAAGGGCATTGATGAATGAAGACTTGAATGGCTCTGCAAATTCACACAAGTGCATCCAGGCATGTCTCATTATGGCTATGCCTGATCCCGCTGCTCTAGACGTCCCCTCAGCTGCATGTGCTATGACCCTCATGGATGAATTTGAAATGGACTCTAGGTTGGCCAACTGAGAAGCAACCTTATCTTGGATATGGCTCCTGCCAGGGTATCTGATAACTCTTTAATCAGATCCCATTGAAGTCTGGTGGAGTGTGCCATAAAGTTCAAAGAAAGTAATGCAAAGGTCAATGAAGTGCAAACCTGCTTGCCAAACTTATCCATCGCCTGAGATTCTCTATTAGGAGGATGGATAGTGGAACTTTCCTCTGACAGTTCCTTTTTTGTTGCCACCACTACCACCATGGTATCTACAGGCAATCCCCTTTGCCCAAAACTAATGATCCTCTGGTGCAGTTATAATTTTGTCTGGTCTCTTGGGGATGGGTCCAACAGCATCAGGAGCCTTCCATGCCCACTGTGAAATCAACTTGATGAGCTCATCAGCTGGCGGAGTTACCCAAGAGGTAGATGGTCGAGTCTTGGAAGCCTGCAGGTACACTGATTCCTCCAAAGAGGGCTTTTGGGTCATCCAGCGTCCCCTCTGCTTCAGGATCTCAAGGATGTCTGCAAAGGAGATGTCTTCCAGGGTGACCATGGGGAACCATCCCCTTCATTGTAATCAGTGTCCTCTGTGATGAATTCCTCTGGGGAATCTAGGTGTTTCCTCTTATACTTCCTTTTATAAGGAACCTCCTCTGTAGGACAATCTCGGGAGGTGTCAGAACAGGACAACACCTGTGTATAGGTGACCCCTGCAGTTTCGGCACTCATTGTCCAGGTGTTGAAATTGGCTGAGACTCTGCATGAGGGGAAGGACTGAGAAACTGCTGCAACAGGGATGGAGCTGACTGAATGCCCACGGTGGACAGAGGCCTTTCCATGGCCTGGAAAGCTGGTCTTCTCAAAGAGGGAAGGGAGTCTGGAACAGAGAGAGGCTGTCTCAGAACCATGGCTCCCCCCTGAGGAAACTGCCTCTGAGGCTGAAGCCGGGGTAGAGCTAACTAATGCCGAAGCCCCAAGGTACAGAGACAGCTCCTAAAAAACTGGAGTCGAGTCCTGCACCTTGGAACTGACAGAGTAGCCATGACCCTGAAAGGTCTCCAGATCTGAAAGAGCCAAAGAATTCAGGGTAGAAATTGGCACCGGAGATGGAGATCTAGCCGGGACCAAAACAGTCGGCACTGGAAAACTCGGAGATGGGATCTCCAAGGCCTCAGGGAAGATTAGTTGGAGTCAAGGAAGGAAGGAAGGAAGGGTTCCAACACCAGAAGGGGCTGGAATCAAAGACATAGCTGAAATGTTCCTCACCATAAGGAGCTGATACATCAATATCAACACATCCAATTCTGTTAGACTCTTGGTGGAATGAATTGAGTGGGTATAAGGGGATTTTGATAATTCCAAAAAGGGACAAGGTAATTCACCTGCAAAAGGATATACAGATGGAGAATATCTGGTCCTAGGACAACCAATAAATGAAAATTCAATATTTTCCATTGGCACAGAAGCCATCAGTGTCAGAGTAGAAGATGGCACTGAGATTATTTGCACCATGGCCTTGTCTTTCATCTGTGATGAGGACTTTGCCACTGGCGGAGGAGAAACTCAATACTGAGACCAGCGCCAAAGTGTCTTTTAAGGTTACTCCCGGTTCTGCATTGGAATAGGGGAAACAAATTTTAAGTCTTTTGGTCATTGGAGCAGAGGAAGAAGCTGGCACTGATCAACTTCTTTTTCTAGGTTTATCAATTCTTGAAGATGATGATGGAGAAGAAATATCCATTTTACTTTTAGTATCATGACCAGAGATAGCCTCCCCAAAGGCAGATTTTGTCATTCCTTTTAATAACAGTTTGTTCTTCTGTTCTATCAGGGCCCAGTGACTGAAACCATCCCAAATGGAACAGTCTTCCTGTAAATGCACTGGGCCAGGCAATAAATATAAAGAAAGTGCCCACCAGAATTTCTTAAATCCAGAGATGCCTTTGCAATGGTTGTTAACAATACACCAAAGTGTATAAGAGAAAAGGTATACCAGTACTCCTTTTTTTTAAGATATTAGAAAGGGGGAAGGATAAAAACAACCAACAATAATAGAACAATGTGGAAAGCTGCCAACAATGGTAGGAAAGAATACACTGAAGTGTAGAAAGAAAAAAAAACATAGAAGAGAGGAAGAAAGCTATCAAAAATAGGGTAGGCTAAAGAGAAATTACAACAACATGAAAAATTACTGAAGAAAAATTTTTATACAAGACAAGAGTTTAGAAATAGAAAAGGAATAACATAATGCTTAGCTCAAGAGCTAGATGGTGATGTGTCTGTCACAGGAAAGTGAAAAACAAGATCTAGGGTAATTTGGAGAGGAGCTTTCTGGGTAGGACTTGAGTGAGAGTTTTTGGTTCTCGCAGGTTGTAGTAACAACTGAGTCAGTTCCAATATTCAGAACCAAACCCGTATGTCTAGGATAAATGAAGATTGACATCAGATGCACTGGTTTCACAGAGATGGTGCTCCAAAACTTGGCTTGGACACCTGGCTGAGGACCTAACCCTATAGCTGTACCAGTGGGTAGTCTTACTGGGGACCTGGAGGGAGACAGAGAAATCCAGACTCCAGGCTGTGTGTGTTCCTTGTGTTCTTAAGGGAACTTGTGCTTGATGCAGACAGGTCTGCATCTGGAAATACTGTGTGTGTCCATTTGTATTCCAAGTGAACATCCATATCTAGGGTCAGTGGTGAGAATTCAGGCTCCTTGATTACTGGCCCAGAATGGGGACATCACAAGGTGTCTCTCAACTGTCCAGATTTTCACCTCATATTTTTAGTCTGTTCCTCATAAAAGTTGCATTTCTTTGGGTTTATTGTGGCAAATCCATGAGGATAGAACTCACTAAATAATGACAGACATCTGAGTTTCAGACTTCATATCCTTCAGAAAATTCACGCTACTACTATACCTTTCATTCTAGCAACTTTATAAACTTGTGAGAGCAATATTTAAAGTTTGTCCCTGTTTTGGGGCTTTGTCTCACCATTATTTTTGGCTTTGCCCAGATTTTTTGTGGTAATAAGTTGGGAGGTATGGGGTGTCTGTAAGAGGGAGGTAGGTGCATACCTCTCAACTGTCCCTGATTTTGGCTGAAATTTTAGCTCTGTCCCTCTTAATCACACCCAAAAGTGGTGACGTTTGGAGAAAAGGCGACAAATTACCCATAATAAATAATAACAATAACCAGAGTTACATATTTTTTACTTTAGAAAAATGGATATTCACTCATGTTCTGTTTTCTCAGTGTTTCAAGTTAATAATACTAATATATGAAAATTGTCCCTGATTATTTCTGGATCTGTCCCTTTTTGGTTGAGAGCTATGGGTAGCTGTGTGTGTTAGAGGTAGGTAACATAACTCCCAACTGATTTTTGCCGTTCCTCATAAAAAGGACAGAAGTTTCAGACTACATATCCTTTGGCATACAATGCTCAGACAGCAATTGTTTTAATTGTTTCCTTATAAATAATGTTTTTTTTTTATTTCTGCTTTAGTGGCCCCTAAAATAATTCTCCTATTTTCACCAGTCCCCAAGTGTAAAAAGGTTAAAAAACAGTGCCTTATTCTATGCAAATAGCATACTTGTAATGTATGGTGTACCTTAAAGCAATTGAAAGGCTTTTGTATACTGGCTGGATGTCAGGCTGCCCTTGGCAGGGGATCCTGAATGTAATCAACAGTGAAATGGAAGGACATCTACAATAGCTCCTTGCTACAATTCTGTACAAAGAATGTCAAGAACTATACATGGTCAAATGAATGAATAAAAAAGTAAAAGCCAAAGTAATATATTTTAGGCCACTGCTATCAGAAGCAAACACTAAACCCCATTACACCCCCCACGTGTGTTTGCATGCGTGTATAAATCTTTCTCACGCTCTCTCTCCCTCTCCCTCCCCGTCTCTCTCTCTCTCTCTCTCTCTATATATATATATATATATATATATATATATATATATATATATATATATATATATATATATATATATATACACACACACACACATGCATATAGACATATCCTCCAATTCCAGCTACTTTCACAGTGCAGACTGCAAATGTTTGATTGTAATCAAATGAATGAATATGTAAACAGTCACAGTGCTATAGTTGATCTTGTTGTAGTCAGAATCAACACTGCAACATCTCACATTCACACACGTCTACCAATTACTTTCAATGTATACATCTTTGATGCCTGATGGTAATCAAAGGAATACAGAAATAGTCATGCTAAAATAATCCAGATTGTTGCTATCAGATACACGCATGCATGCACACACACACCCTGCAGCCCATTACAAACCACTCATACAGATGTACCCCACCAATAATAGCCACTTTATTTACTGTGGACACATCACGTCTGACCTTGGTCAAATGAATGAATAAATAGCCGAAATAATATATTTCATTCTGTTGCTGTTAGACTGTACAGTGCAATTACAATCCTATGAACACAAATATACCCACACATTGCAGCCATTTCATCACTGTGTATATCTATGTCTGATTGTGATCAAGTGAATGAATAAGTACATACTGTATGATAGCCTTCTGAAATATATCTGGTGTCCTGCCACTTTAAAAAATTTATGGAATTCAGGAACATTTGCTCCTGTTAAAATCTTGGGTAAGTGCAGAGATTGGTAGTGCTGCATAACCAATAAGTTCATAGGTTGATACTAGGCTATCTGCCCTAGGGCATTTATAAGCCTAGCCAAAGTGTGTTTGGCTTTCGCCACTCTTTTAGATTAGTTGACTGCCTCTGTATAGTAGGTCACAGAAGGTAGCTCTTTTAAGGATAGTTTACTGTACCTCTGTCAAGCAGGGACACAGAAGAGATCCCAGGGGTAAACTTACGATCTCCCATCCACTTGTCAAGATTTCTCTTGAAGAGGGTCAGTGAGGGGCTCTGCCTAACATGGATTGGGATTTTGTTCCAGAGTGAGGGGAGCCTCTGGGATATGAATCTGTCCCTCCAGCATGTCCTATTTATTTCTGTGCTGAGGTTCAAGTCCCTGGAGCGTGTAGCTCTAAGGGATTTGGATTTCCTGAGGTGAATCATGTCCATTAATTCTGGGTTGGACATGGCTTTATACGTCAGACACAAATCGCCTCTGAGTAGGCGGTATGCAACAGAGTAGAGCTGGAGTTTCTTTAGCTGAACTGCATAGGGCATCTGTTTGAGCCCCTTGATCCTCTTGGCGAGGTACTTTTGGGGTCTTTCCAGTTGCTGCAGGTGTCGGGTAAGGTATATCCCAAATGGGGCATTGTATTCAATTATGGGCCTGATAAGTGATGAGTAGAGGGGCACAATGACCTCTCTTGATCTAGATGTGAATCCTATTGTGATAAGGTGGGCTATATAGAAGGTCTTTCTAACCACTTTGGCAACTTGATTGTCAAAGGAGAGATTGCTATCTACTTGAGTCCCCAAGTCCCTAATTACTTCTTCCGTACTTAATGGATTACCACCTATGTGGTAATTTGTGGGCACTTTGTTTTTCCCAAAGGGGATGACTATGCACTTTTTGATATTTAGCTTTAGGCCATGGCTCTGGCACCAGTTATCCGTCTCTGTGAGACCCTTTTGGAGGATGCTTGTGTCAGCCTGAGAGTCGATTACGGCACCCAGTTTGCAGTCATCTGCAAACTTGGTTAGCCATAGTCCACCCGTGTTAGCCTGTACCTTGGAGAAATATATACCCAAACAAGAGAGGTCCCAGGACTGAGCCTTGTGGGACGCCACTTATAACTGGTTTAGAGTCTGACATGGCACCTGCTATTCTGACCATGTGGGTTCTATCCTTGAGCCAGTTTGCAACCCATCTTGTGACATAGGGGTTGATATTTAAGCTGGTGAGCTTATTTATGATGCCCGAGTGGGGTATTGTGTCGAAGGCTTTTGCGAGGTCAAGGTAGGCTGTGTGGACTACCATCCCTTCATCTATGGCTTTGCTAACTGTTTCAAAGAAGTAGACCAGGTTCAAGAGGCAAGATCTGCCCTTAACAAAGCCGAATTGGGTAGGATCCAGTGTCTGGAGGTTTCCAATGTCTTTGTTTATGATTTCCATGATGATACGCTCCATAGCTTTGCAGACCAGGCTAGTCAGGCTTATAGGGTGATAGTTTCTGGGGTCTGTTGTGGCACCACCTTTGTGGAGTGGGACCACTGTTGCTGTACACCATTCCTTGGGTACATATCCTGTAGTAAGGCTGAGATTGAACAGTGACTTTATATGAGGGTTTAGTTCTTCTTGGAGCTCATGTAAGACGCAGCCCGGGACACCGTCTGGTCCCATTGATGCTGTGTTTTTTGCTTTGGAGAGGGCAGCTCTCACCTGTGCATCTGTGATCTCAGGAAGGCTACACTCTGTTGGAATATACATTTGCTCTTTTGGGGGGGAAGGGGGGGGAGGTTTGCACTGAACCTTTCTGCCAGGATGTTGGCAATGTCTGTGGGTTCAGTGTATTTTTTGTCATTTTGCACTAACTCAGAGCATATCTGGGAGTTGCCTCCCAGGTTTCTGACATAACTAAAGAATGCCTTGTGATTATCTTTAGTGTCTTGTGCAATTTTTCTTTCGAAGCTGACTTTAGATGATTTTATGAGGGATCGTAGTTTCTTGCTAGTACTAATCAGAGACGCCTTCCCTTTTTGGGATTTTGCTCTATCATGTAGTAGCTTTCTCCTTCTGTTGTATAGCTTATTTATGGCCTGGGTCCACCAGACAGGTCTCCTGCCTTTGGAGGAGTGAGTCTTGGTTTTATTTGGGATAGCATGCTCCATGCATTCCTGTAGGTGTCCCTAGAATGCTTTTGTAAAGGATTCTGCATTTTGGGCCATATTTTCCACTGGCCCGGGGGCTTTTAAGGATTCCACCTTGGTTCTGAGAAGTGTGAAGTTTGCTTTTGAGAAGTTCTTCACCGTGGTTTCCTTGGCTAGGGGTGGGGACGGAATATGGATGTCCAGTAAAATTAGTTTATGGTCTGATCTTACCAATGAGGGGTATACCTCTGGTGTGGAACATAGAGACCCCATGCTGGTGATGACCAGATCCAATATGTTTTCCCCTCTTGTGGGAGTGGTGATCAGTTGTTCCATAGCATTTGAGTTTATAAATTCTAGGAACCGTTGGGCGAGGGTGTTTGGGCTTGAGTAGTTTTCCCAGTCAATGTTTGGGTAGTTGAAGTCACCCAATATAATGGTGTTTGGAGGGACCTTCATATTCTCCAGTGTTCTCAGGAAAGCCGAGTGAGGTTCCTGTGTTTGGGAGGGTGGTCTGTAGCAGGCTACAAACTGAAAGGCAGTTTTGCCCACTGTTAGTTGCACATGGATGGTCTCCGATGCTTCGTGCAGTGCCACTAACCTGGAGGTGTGGGTATCTTTGATAAATATGGATACTCCCGCTCCTTTTGTGGTTCAGTCTGAGTTTTGGGGCCGGAAAGCATGGTATGAAGTATAACCTGTTAGTGCTGGGGTGCTCTTGGGAGCCTTGAACCAGGTTTCTGTTACTGCAAATATATCGATATTCTCAATACTGAGGAGAGTCTCGAGTGCGTGCATCTTGAGGTTTAGACTTCTGGCGTTGAGCAGCATTACCCTTAGTTTTTTTTTCTTTGTGTTATCTATGGAGGTGGGTTTGTCTTTTGAGCCTTGCCTAAAAAAGGCACTATGGGGGAGGCAAGAGCCTTTGCCAGTAATTGAAAACCCAGGGGTGACAGGTGCAAGCCATCCCTAGCGAAGCAATGTGGCTTGTCGAGCATGTCATCCTAAGCTGACAGACACTGGATCCCCTTTGAATGACACCAATACTTTAGACAATTGTTAAAATTGATAATTTTGTCTTTATACTGTGGCATCATTCTTGGTGAGGGTAAGATGCTACTCAAGGTCAGGGTCATACCGGCCTGGGCTACATGATCAAGGAGCTCCTCTATGTCTTTTTTCATGTAGTCCAGGGAGGTACGTCTCAGGTCATTCACACCAGCATGGACAATGATGGAGTCATATTTGTACTTGCTTTGGAGTGACCTGAGTGCTTGTGTTATGTGGCGGATCCTGGCACCCGACAGGCAGCTTACAGTGACCTTCTCCTTGTTCAGCCTGGTGAGTGGGACGTCAGTGTGTCTGACAATAGAGTCTCCTATTACAAGTGTATTAGGTGTGTTGTTTAGCCTTAAGGGCTGTGACTGTGTGGCACACTGACTTTGTGAGCTATGTGCTACGTGGGTATTGTTTCATGGTAGGGGTTGCTTGGATGTCTGCTTTGGAGGTCTCTGCTGCTTAGGCAGATTTTTATTTAGAGCCTCCGAGTATGTTTTTGTATGTTTATGTGTTTGGTTTGCTGATGCGATAGGTCTATGTGAGACTGGATTTGTGGTGTGTGTGGTTACCTTCTCCTCCTGACAGGCTGTGCCAGTACTGGGTTGAGAGAGCTTAGCCTCCAGTTTGGCTATATAGTTGCATCTCTCACATATATTTGAGCTGGTTGGGAGGAGGAGAGGGTGGTCTGTATACATAAGGCAGTTGTAACATTGCCTCAAGATTCCCAGATTCACCAGCTGGACTGGAAAGTAAACCCGAAAATGACCTTTGGACATGCCTGAATAATATAGGGAACTACTTATTGACTGATCAGAAAGAACCAATAGGGAGCAAGTGCTTAAAAGGAGTATAAGAGGATGTAGTGCTTAAGTTTATTAGTGTTTACCTATGAGATTACTTATACGAGCAAGTGCAGGGCTTTAGAATGAAAATAGAGTGCTTATTTTGAGATTTAGAGCAGTTCTAAGGGAAAAAGTGAAGAGCAGACTTTGTGGAGCCGGGAATACTTTAAACCTGTTTAAGCGGCGCTGCCGCTGCTTACCTGAAATAGTAACAGCAGTCAATAGTGAAAAAAGACACCTCAGGATACAAACGTCAGTGAAAATATGCAGAAACCAGTGCAGTGATCTTTTTGTTTCCCTGGAGGAACCAAAACACAAATGGATCACAAGTGAAATGTATTATTTAGAGGACAGACTGACAGTGATGTCAAAATGGGTGGCAATATTTTTCAGTCAGTGACAAGGAACAACATTTAAAACTCATAACAGTGTCTGTACAATTCTTGAAACAGCTCTTTTTGAGAAATTTCATACTCAGCTTTTTTTTCATTTAGACCTTTGATTTTTTTTTAAGTTTTATCAGTTCATCTGAATAGCTGCTTAAGCTTCTTCCATTTTTCAGCCTTCTGTTATTTGACTTGATATACTCCTTCAATGTTTCATTTATTTTAATAATTTCTGAGTTCATTTGGTTTATTTTCCTTCTAAATTACTGGAGGCCATGTCTTGTACCAAAGCTGGAGCTTGAACTGCTTTTTGCTGAGCAATTGCATGATTCTTCCTGGTTATGTTTTCTCTTCACCTTTTATTGTTTATTTTCTTTCAGACTCTCAGAGTTTGATCTTTGTTGGTGTAGATCAATGTGTGTGTATATATACCTTTAAAAAGCTGTCCAAGGTCTTGCACAAGTGTATAAATACTGAGAATATGCACGCTAGACTGCCATGGTGTAGTTAGCTGTTAAAATCTAAGCATGTATGTATGTAAGGTCTGTCGATTAACTAGTTCATTCGTATTTTATGATGCTGCTATCCATCCTGATGTGTTTCTATGTATTAAAGTATCTAAACGAAATACCCCACCTGCTTGTCTTCAATATTAGTGAAGGACAAGGGACATGGTGTCAGAAGTGGGATCCAGAAGCAAGACAGAGAGATGCGCAGCTAATATACAGCACTGAATCATCCCTAAAATGCGCATACTTCGCAAAACAGGTCAGAAACTAATTTTAGATATTAAAACTTGCTCAGCACCATTTCTTATTCGCAAAATATGATACTGATACAAATATTTGAATTACTGCAGAAAATGTTTAAAATAAAGTCAGAATTGCATAAAAAGAATAAAATAAAGGGAAACAACCATATTTTTGCAAAGCATGTATTTTCGTATTAAGCAAAGATATTCGAGTTATCAAAGTGTATAAAATGTTTGCATGTTTGTGCAGTGTTATAGTAAAGCTATTTCACAAAGTACAGCCATTACAAGGCATATTTCACAGAATATAGCCATTACAGAGCATATTTCACAGAATACAGTATTTTGAAGAGTTTAATATGCATTTGAATGGTGCTATAAGCTCACAGAACAGTTTGTTCATAAATAATTACAAGGGACATATTTTCAGTGTATTTGTACATACTTTGTGGGCATGGCAGATGGATTTCGAAAACCCAGTGCACTTACATATTGCTGAGAACTGGAGTGTGTTTGAGCAAGAGTACAGCATTTTCATACAGGTTGCATTTTCTGATAAAGACGACTGTGCAAAGGCATTTATTCTGCTTAATTTAGCTGGGGCATAAACCATAGAAAGGGAACATTCATTTGTGTATGCACCTACTATCTATACAGGAGAGGGGGCAAAAGCATCATATTGTTGTACTGGCTGAGTCAGGGGAGGACCTTGAGTGCTTAAAATGTAAATTTAGAGAAATGTGTAACCCCCAGACAAATGTTACAATGGAAAGGCACTTATTTTACACAAGGGATCAAAAGCCTGGTGAAACTTTTGCAGCATATATAACTGACCTATAAAATAAGGCTAAAATGTGCAGATTTTGTGACTTAAGGGATGAGTTGATAAAGGACAGAGTTGTGTGTGGTATTAAAGATGACACTGAGAGAAAGATTTTGCTTCATGACAGTGATTTAACTTTGAATAAGGCCATTGAGATTTGTCAGATATACAAGCTCACAGAAAAGCAAACAAATATGCTTACAAATGAGAACAGCTCTAGAAGGTACAGTAAGACAAAGATCATGTTGATAGTATGCAGCACATGGTTAAAAGAAACAGGCCCAAGCATGTGGCAGCAACTGTAGTCCCTGCAGCACTCACTGGTAAACCTCAGTACTTTCTATCAAATTCTAGAGTTCACGCAGTCTCAATGAAGTGAGTGAGTCAGCAAAAGCAAACTCAAAGTATGGGCCCCAGCCTAGTTTAATTGCCAACTGTCGTAATTATGGTGGAAGTCATGAATCTAAAAGGAAAATAATGTTTAGCTTTTGGTTAGCAATGCCACAAATGCAATAAATGGAATAATTTCAAGTTTTGTAAATCAAAACACCCACATTCTTTCATTAAAAGAGAACATTTTAAGAAACGAGTTGATCAATTAGAAAGCTATGGAGTGAGGTCGCAGGTTTTTCTTTATGTTGATGGTGTGTCAGTGCTTCATGAAACAGTCAATGCAGCAGAATTAAGGGCAAATAATGAAATATTTTCTACTGTTCTGATAAATGGCAAACTCATGGAATTCTAAGTTGATACAGGTTCCAAGTATAATGTTATGTCAGTAGAAACATTTGCTAGCGTGTGTAAAGGTGAAAGGCTTGATTTGGCAAGGTGTGGAAAGCTTGTTGCTTATGGGGGTGAAGAAATTCAAACTGAAGGCTCAGTAGTGCTTTCATGTCACTCTGCTGGAAGATGCTACAACTTATTTTATATGGTCAAAAGGCACGTCCAGTCATTATTAGGGCTCTGAGACCATTTGAAAATGGGACTGCTTTCATTTAACAAGGAAGTCCACCATGTTAGCTTAAAAGACCACTACTCTAATCTCACCCAGTACATTTTTTCCACCTATGCTGATATTTTCAAAGACAAGCTAGGCAAACTTCCAGATGTGCACTCCATGAAGTTCGACCCAGAGGTCAGTCCAGTTATCAGGCCAGCACAATAAGCTCAAATAGCCATGCAGGACATAGTCAAAGCTGAACTAGATAAAATGGTGCAACAAGGTGTGATTTGTCCAATTGCAACTCCAACTGAGTGGGTATCTTCCATGGTGGTAGCTCATAAAAAACGCGCAGATGATATCAGAATATGTGTTGACCCACATGAACAAAGCGCTAAAAAGACATCATCCAATTTGCACAGTCAAAGAAGCCACAGCCTTGATGCCAAATATCACTATTTTGTCTGTCTTAGATGCAGAGAGTTAATTTTCACAAATTCAGCTTGACAAGAAATCATCATTGCTTATTACTTTCAGTACTCCGTTTGGCAGGTACAGATATTTGAGAATGCCATTTGGGATAAATTCTGCAAGTGAAGTCATTCAACGAGCAATTGAGTAATTTTTTTCCCGGGTATCCTTGTGTTATTATACTAGACGACCTACTAGTAGGAGGTAATGGTGAAGTAGAGCATGACAGACACCTCAGAAAAGTTCTAGAAAGGGCATGTCAAGTCGATCTTAAGCTCAATCCACACAAATGCAAATTAAGGCTACAATAAGTTATTTATTTTGATCATTTACCAGTACAGACCTACAACCAGACCCTTCAAAGCAAACAACCATTCACAAGATGCCCGCTCCAGACAATGTTCAAACCCTGCAATGTTTTCTTGGCATGGTCAACTACCTAGGCAAGTTCATTCCAGACTTGAGCCAGCTTTCAGCACCACTCAGAGCTGACATGCAAAGATGTAGCCTGGTCTTGTTTAGAGCAACACCAAAGAGCATTTGATGAATTGAAACAGAGAATTGCTAGTCTACCAACTCTCAGATACTATGATGTTCACAAACCAGTTACACTTTCCTGTGATGCTTTGAAATTTGGTCTTGGTGCAGTCATTCTACAAGAGGACCAACCTGTTGCCTATGCATTGAGAACTCTTATCCAAACTGAAATGCAGTATGCCCAGATTGAGAAAGAGCTTTTGGCAATTGTGTTTGCATGTTCAAAGTTCCATGATTATGTTTATGGTAGACCTATCCAGATCGAAACGGACCACCAACCTCTAGTCACTATCTTTAGAAAGCCAATGCATTCACCTCCAGCCCAACTGTAATGTATGATGTTCAGATTGCAAAAGTATACTTTCAATCTTGTCTACAAGAAAGGCAAACTTCTTTATCTTGCTGATACCTTAATCAGATCACCTAGGAACACCACAGAACAGCATGAGAATAAGAACATTGATTTTGAAGTCACTGAAGTGAGACATTTTTCTTCCACACATCTTGATGAGCTGAGAGATCACACAGCCACAGATTCAGTTTTACAGAGGCTCAACCACTTTATCAATCAAGGATGGCTGTCAAAATAATCTAGTTTACCTCAAGAAGTGCAACCTTATTTTCCATACAGAAATGAGATTTTGTCTGACAAAGGTATCATTATGAATGGTCCAAAAATAATTGTTCCAAAGTCCTTGCCACAAGAGTACATTACTATCTTGCATTGTGGTCACCCAGGAACTGAATCTATCAAAAGAAGGGCAAGAGGACTAGTATTTTGGCCTCTATGTTACAAGACATGAAGGAAGCACTCTCTTCTTGTTCACTACCTTAGTCGACAGTAGACACTCATATCTTCGAGTGAAATTGTCAACATTATTTGGTGTTAGTAGACTCTTACTCCAGTTGGTTTGAGCTTGACTTACTTCCTAACCTAGCATCCAGCAGTCATTACTAAGATGGTGTCATTTCGCAGTCCATTGTAGCCCGCACAAAGTTATTTCTGACAATGGCACACAGTTTACAAGACAATAGTTTTGCTGAAGAATGGGACTTTACTCATGTCAGAAACAGTCCAGAGTACCCACAGTAAAATTGTTTGGTAGGGCGTGCAGTTCAAAATGCAAAACAGTTACTAGAGAAGTCAAAATGAGATAATAGTGATGTTTTCCTGAATCTCTTGAATCTCAGAAATGTTCCTCATGATAAAGATCTTGGTTCACCTACTCAGAGACTTCTGTCGAGACAAACCAGAACCACATTACCAATCAATAGTGAATTGTTGGTTCCATGTGTCAAGAACAACAGGTCAGTGAAAGCCAATCTGTTAAAGAAATGCTTAACCCTGAAGTCCTACTATGACAAGACCACCAAATCACTCAATCCATTATGAGAAGAAGTGGTAAGGATGCAGATGTACAAAGTTTATGATCAGATTGGTGTCATGAAGAATGTTGTTCTAGAGCCAAGATTATACATTGTGGAATTACAAGGATCAGACTTTAGGCAGAAATTAAAGCATTTGAGACCGGTGTCTGAGCCTATACCACAGCACATAGCCTTGTGAGAAAGACTATGTCAGAGTGAGTTTTTTCAGTATTCCAATTCCTGAGGAAGCTCCAGAGGACATTCCCATTCCTATGACAAATCCAGAAGTTCCTGATATGAGTTGTGCACCAAAGACTGTCCCTGTTGCTAAATTTTGTCCCAGCTGTTATGTTACAACATAATGGTTGCACCTCTAAATCCTGTAATAGATATGAAGCAACCTGGACATGAAAATTGTGTTTTGTTTCTAAGGTCTACAGTAATGCATGTCTAGCTCTAACATTGTTTTTTTCAAAGAGCAATCTTTTTAAGACAGAGAATGTAGATCAATGTGTGTATATACCTTTACGAGGATATCCAAGAGCTTGCAAAAGTGTATAAATACTGAGCAAATACAAGCTAGACTGCCATTGTGTAGTTAGCTGTTGAAATGTAAGCATGTATGTGAGTTCTGTCTGTTAACCAGTTTGTTCATATCTTATGATGTTGCCATCCATCCTGTGTTTCTATGTATTAAAGCATCTAAACGAAATAGCCTACCTGCTTGTCTAAAATGTTAGTGAAGAACGAGCGACAGCTGGCATTGAGGCAATGTACTTACTAGCCAGCAACTGAATTTTACTAAAGCTGGCAGAATTACTAGCCCTTGTTTCTCAGTTTTTTTTTTCATACTGGGAGAATGGAAATGAAGTTGCTGATAAGTGTGCAGCCATAACTAAGGAAATTATTCTTTTGAGTTGGGACACAGGATCTGAACTACCAAGATATAGTAAAGCCTTGTTTAGTTTAATTTTGGTGGCTGCCAAAAAAAAAAATAATAGAAAATGAAAATTAAAGTCTAAACCAACTATATCTGAAGTAGTGAATATTATAAAACAGATAAAAGAACTGGAAAAGGGATCTTTAGAAAGTGAAAGGAACAAATTACATAGAAATAAATGAAAATTAAGGGGACAATACATGCAGAATAATGTTCAGGAGTGAGGTTTAATGATACATAATTTATGTAAAAGGAAAAATGAAAGTTATATAGTCACCATAATGACACATCTGTGTTGTCCTATTTTTGTGTAGTCCAACCTTTAGGACTCTGATCCTGGCTCAGCACCTTCAAACCTGACTCCTCCCCTACCCATAATTCCCTTACCACTGTCAAATAACCTCAGATCAAGTTTGACCCATGTAATAATGTTAAGTAAATAGTAATAAGATTACGGTTAGATAAGACAAGTTTTTCCTACAGGAATCTGAGAGAAAAAGGGTGCCAAATGGAAAATACATAATCTAACCTGTTGAGATTAGACACAAGTAAATTCCTGTAATGGCTACTTGTTCTCCAAGAAGTTATACATGATAATTTGGAAGAGAGATGGTGGTAGGGATGTTGAACCAGATGAGAATAGGACAACACGGATATATTATGGTGATTACATAACTTTTGTATCCAATATTGTTCATTTTCATCTGATTCAACTTTTGGAACATACTCCTTAGCTACAAAATTTCCCAGATGGAATTAAGGAAAGATATTTCCCAGAACAGCCAAAGTAGGACTGTGTTCTGGATTGTACATCTAGTTTATAGTGAGACACAAAAGTATGCACTGTAGACCAGGTAGCAGCTGCACAAATCTCATCAATCAGAAACTGACACTGGAAAACGATAGAAGTTGCCACTGTTCTTTTTGAATGAGCTTTCACTTTTTCTAAAAAAAAAAAAAAAAAAAAAAAAAAAAAAAGTTTAGATCCAACTCTTCATAAACAAAGGAAATACAGCTTAACAGCCATCCTGAAAGGGTAATTTTGGAAACACCTAATCCCAGCTTACATTTAGACAGTATAATTAATAGTTGGTCTGACTTCTTGAAATCCTTAATTCCAGGTAAATAAAATCTGAGTTGTCTAAGAACATTAAGGAATTGTAATGCATAATTCTCCTATATTACAACATTTTGGAAAGAATACAGATAAATTAATGATCTGATCTATGCAGGATTCAGATATTACCTTAGGAAGGACAGATATTCGGTTTTAGGAAAATCCTGTCTTTGGGTAACAAACAAACATGGTGGTTTACACAAAAGAGTTTGTAATTCTGACATCCTTTTAGCAGAAATGACTGCCACCAAAAAGACTTTTTCATGTCAAGAACTTAAGATCTACTGAAGCTGGTTCAAAGGGAGACTGTGTGACGGTTTAGAGTATCACTGTGATATCCCCTGGAGGGACAGGTTCTCTAATTGGGGGGGGGGGGGTTAAAGAAAAAAAAGTTTCCCAAGAGTTCTCTAATTGGGGGAGGGGGGAATCAAAGAAAAAAAGTTTCCCAAAAGGCCATAGATACCTTTAATGAAGCTAAAGGAGTCTTGTTATGGCCAATGTGAAAATTAGAAATGGCTGCCAGTTGAACTTTGATTGCTGAGAAACAAGAAACTTTTTGGAATAATTCAGACAGGAATTCTAAAATGGAGGGAATGATGGCTGAGAAAGGGTTGAAGTTTCCCCACAGCCCAGAAATAAAATGTTTTCCATTTGCTTTGGTACACCCTTCTGGTGCTAGACTTTTGTGATGCCCAGAGAGCATCTAAAAACCTGGCATCCCTGGCCATCATTAGAATTACAGTAATCAAATGGTTAATTGTAGGATCTCTAAGTTTGGGAGATGATGCCTGGAAAAATGGGAGATAAGTTCTGGCCTGTAAGCAAGCATCCAGGATGGATTGAAAAGGTGAGACCAAAGGTATGTGAACCAAACCTGTTGAGGCTAGAATGAGGCAATGCGAATCACCTTGGCCTTGACCCTTCTTGTTTTCTGAATTAATTTTGAAATTACAGGAAACTAAGGGAATGCATAATGGAGACCCAGGAGCCAATTGTAGATCAGGCCATCCTTTGGTGACTGTCCTTGTGGAGGGATTAGGACAAAGTAACTGCTGTATCTGTTAAGGTTGGGTGCAAACAGGCCACAGCAAGGTTAGCCCCAGCAATGAAAGATTTTGTCACTGCTGGACTGAGGGACCACTTGTGTGGCAAAAGAATGTGCTGGATCAATCTGTCTGCTAATACATTAGAAGTCCATGGATATGGACCAGAAAGTGATGGAAAGATATCACTCACTGTCAAACCCTCATGGCCTCAACATAATAAGATATGGTTCCCCCAGTTTGTCGATGTACCAGATCAAGGATATACTGCTTATTTGAAATGAAATCACACCCACTGGAAGAATGTTTTGAAATGCCTGCAATGCCAGACAACCACTACTTTCAGAATATTGATGTGGAGGCTGGTGTCTAGAGGTGTCCAGGTATTTTGGAAGGTTTTCCTCTTGTAATGCCCCCACTCTAAAAGGGAAGAATCCATGGTATCTACTGCTGTAGGATGAAGTGGAGAGAACGGATAACCTGTTGTTCTGGTTATGGACGTGATCGACCATTTGATGTGGGTTCTTCATACTGAGAACATTCTGATCAGGGTGTTGAGGGGGTGGTAAAGTTGGGACCATTGGACTGAAACAGCCCATCTCAGAACCCTCATATAAAATCTGACATAGGAAGAGAATGATGACTGACACCATTAGCCCTAGCAGTTTTAGAATTAGTCATGCTGGTGGGGATGGATTGGATAGTACTGGTAATGCCAACTGACAGACTGAATTAATCTTGTGCTGAGGTAAGGTGGCTATCCATGCTGTGGTGTTTAGGTGGGGTCTCTAGCAGTTCAGTGAAAAATCAGGTCAGCAAATAGCATTTTCAGTGCACTTACATTGAACATGCTGTTCGTCAGACTGTTCATACTGAGATCATGGTACATTTAGGATGAGGAAATCTGTCCTTTCCCCACTGTAGTGCATCTTGGAGTTGATTTATATATAATTAGTGGGGGGTGCACCTCCCAACAGAATTCAATGAACAACATTTTTGATGAAATGCCATTCGTTGAAGTGTCACTTCAATTAAGTGGTTGTGAAGATACGTAAAGGCTGCCAGCCTAGCCAGATGGAATTTTGCAGATAATTTTGTCATTTGTAAATATTAATATAAGCCACAGGCTTGTTCTCTTAAATGGCAAAAATGCTGTTAGATGTGGAACTGCAAAAATGTAACAACAGTGCACTCTGCTGTAACAAAGCTAAGTCAAGCATTTTACGACCGTCTTTGATCTCAGGGCTTGGAGCCGATATGTCTGGATGAAGGAATTCTGGCTATTGTCTTGCGACTAGAGTTAATTGCTAGAATCTGTATGTATAATTTCTTTTATTGCCCTGGCTTACTAACCAGTTGCAAGATCAATAGGGGCATTAACCTCAGAGTTCTGTTAGCCTGGGAGCCAGAATGAAATGATGTAATCTGTTAGCCTGGGAGCCAGAAAGAAATGATGTAATCTGAAATGAATCAGTGGTACTGTGTTATCAATTTAAGGAGAGAAAGAATGAGTACATTAGAGCATTTGTCTTGAGGATATCCAGCATTAACAGCACTGTCTTGCTCTGTATGCAAGTAGGATTTTAGAACTGTTTTCTCTCATAGATATAGCTAGGGAATAGGAAGATTAGACTAGTTTGTTTTTCTGTGATGTCAGAACTTTTCTAAGGTATGATATTTATTACCTTGAATATCCCCTGGCTGCTGTGTGCTCCTGGCCCTAGCAACTCACTCTATCCTTCCATCCCTCTAAACTGTAAAGTGAATTCAGATATTTCCTGCCCAGAGAATAAGGACCCCTTACAAGCAAAACCAGACTAATCTAAGGAAGCTGAGAGTCCTAGCACTGAAGGGAGCAAGGAACCTTCCATCCCTCTATACTGTAAAGTGAATTCAGAGATTTCCTGCCCAGAGAATAAGGACCCCTTTCAATCAAAACCAGCCTAATCTAAGGAAGCTAAGAGTCCTAGCACTGAAGGGAGCAAGGAACCTTTCATCCCTCTATACTGTAAAGTGAATTCAGAGAATTCCTGCCCAGACAATAGGGACCCCTTTCAATCAAAACCAGCCTAATCTAAGGAAGCTAAGAGTCCTAGCACTGAAGGGAGTAAGGAAGTACGTGTTATACAAACATGTACTTCCTTACTCCCTTCAGTGCGGAAGTACGTGTTATACAAACCTAGGTGTATGACAGCCCTTTTTTAAAATACCTACAGCTGTATCTAAAACTATCTAGCCAGATGCCCAGCAGCCATGCCCCTCTCTACCTCTAGCAACTAAACTTTTCTCCTCCTTGTATAGCTTCCAGAGGCTAATAACCAGAGCACCCTACCTTGTTTTCTAACTCTCTCTCTCATACTAGCTGATTCTGCTGCAATTTACTTGTCTTCAGCAGGTGGCTACCTTCACTAGGTGTGTTCCTCACCCTTCTTACCCTATCTCTCTCTCCTATCTGAACTTTAAATACAACAGTGCTGTAGTAGATTACATGTACATCACTCCTAACATCCTCCTCATTCCTCACTAGAGCACTCAGGGATCCCCTCTTCTATTGCTCTCCTTGGGTTTCTACATACCTGATAGTACCCTCATAGGAATTAGGAATCCATTGATTGTTCTCTCCAAACTCTCATACTTACTTGTCTGAACCCGCTCCGTTTGCCCTGCAGGCTCACTCTGCTCCTTTACCCTACCCCCAATTCCCACCCACCCCAGACCTCCTAGCCTTATACCTATCTAGTCACTCCCACAGTCATTACCAAATCCTAACCTGCCTCTCACTAGGGATATTCCCTAGGTAATCCATCACTCCTCCCACATCTCTACATACTCCACCTCTCACTCACTACCTTATAACCTCTATATCACAATGTCTACTGCACCCATGTCAACCTACCTGAAACACTTACTCTTGTACTCACTCCTACCCTTCCTTTTCCTACCCTATATCCTAACAGCCTATGAACATCTCAACTACTCTTAACTTCCATCATCCCTCCAAACAAACATCCCTACCAGCTATAACAACCACCCTTGAACACATCAACATAACATCTACAGCCAACTATCTCCTCCCAAAGTATCATAGGGTTGCCCATATTACCTATAAAATCTCCAAACCAAGAAAACCCAAAACATATTCTATCATCCTCCAATTCACACACACAGACTACACCAACACCTCCTACTGGATAGTGACATTCATCCCAACCCTGGCCCCACCAATAACTGCCCTACTAACCCAGTTAGACCCTCTCCCTCTACCTTTTATACCCCTACAAGGCCTCCTAACTCCCTCTTTATAGCTCACCTAAATATACTAAGCATAAACAATAAAGTGACTCACTTGCATGCTCTCCTAGAATTATATGAATTTGACATCTTATGCCTAACTGAAACATGGTTAAAACCAGCAACCCAAGACTATGAAATCACGCCTCCAGGATACAATATTCTGAGATTAGATCGCCTGAACAAGAAGGGTGGGGGCATAGCCATAATATATAAAACTGGGCTCCAAGTTACTTCACTGGACATACACCTACCTTCTGATTCCAATACTGAAATTCTTATCACTAAACTTCAACTAAACACCTGTAAGTCCATCTACATCATATGCTCCTATCTTCATCCTGGTAATAATATCACTACCCTTGAAAATATCCTTAGCTGGCTCTGCACAAACTACCCCCAAGAAACCATAGCGCTAGGTGACTTTAATATAGACTGGAATAGCTGTAACACTGATAATCCTACTTACCACATAAATATACATGGCTTTTCCCAAACTATCTCCTCTCCTACCAGAATCCACAAACCTACTAATAAAGAAAGCACCTTAGACTGGATTCTAACAAATACTCAGTCCCCAACATATAAAGCAGGCACCCTACCAGATGACATTAGTGATCACTCACTAACATATATAATTAGACAAAAAGCTAGTATTCCCTACCCTACCACTTACAGAACTACTCGTTCCAGTAAACATTTTAACCCTGCAAGCTTCCAATGCAAACTTAGCGTGTGTGATTTGTCACTCCTAAAACATCTCCAGCTAGAGGACGCAGTGACATACTTCAACTCCAAATTCTTAGAAATCTTGGACTACCATGCTCCTACTTGTACTCTTAGGATCAAGACAAAAATCACTCCATGGCTAACTAAGGAAACTAAGCAAAAAATTCAACCTAGAAACAAAATTTCGGCCAAATGGCGTATTACTAAAGACCCAGCTGATCATTTAAAATTTAAACAGCTTAGAAATACTACTAAAACATCAATACTGTTAGATAAAAGAAACTTCTACTTTCAACTACAACAAACTAACCAGCACAAACCACAAATATTCTGGACAGGTATGAATAGACTCCTGCATCCAGGCCATTTGAAGACACCAACCCCATCAGGAATAGCCCATGAGACTCCCAAACAAATTGCTGATGCCTTTAATACCTTCTTTACTGATGTTATTCAGTCACTCGCTAACTCATTATCTCCTGTATCCTCCAATCTGCCTTCCTCTTCAACTAACTTGCCGCCTTCATTTCAACTACAACCTGTTCCTACATCCCTCACCTGTACCCTTCTTCACAAACTCAAACAATCTACCCCCTCTGCTGACCTACTACCTGCCAAATATCTGCAAATTGCAGCAAAAGTTATAGCCTAACCTATTTCTATCCTAATAAATAGAACCATAACAGACGGTACCATCCCATCCATTTGGAAAATCTCCCATATAATCCCCCTATACAAAGGTGGTAATTCAACAGAACTCTGACTTTCATCCAATTGCCCAATTCTCTCCCTTAGCTACAATTATGGAAAAATGCATCCACCATCAACTGTTAGACCACCTTCTCCAAAATAACCTATTAGCTCTCAACATGGCTTTAGACCTTTCCATAGCACCACCACTGCCCTCCTATCTATCATTTTCTGGCCACATTAACAAAAACTGTAACAATAACACCCTTTCCTCTGCAACCTTTATTGATCTCTCAAAAGCATTTGACATGGTCAACCATCAGCTACTGTTGAATATGCTTAAGTCCCTTTCACTTGATACACATGCACTACTGTGGTTCAAGTCCTACTTAGCTAACAGGCAACAGGCAGTGCTTTGGGATAATAGTCTATCTAACCACCTTCCTGTCACCCTTGGTGTACCCCAAGGTTCTATATTAAGCCCTCTTCTATTCTCAATTTTTGTTAATGATCTAAATGTAAACATCCCTCAAGCTACATGCATACAATACGCAGATGACTCCACATTAATATGCTCCACTACTGGACCATCTGAACTGCAGTCCCTTACCCAAAATGTCTTTGAATTAGTAGAAAAATGGTTCTTACAGCGCCGTTTCCTCCTTAACCCCAAAAAGACTACACTATTGCTCTTTACTCCCACACAAAAGTCTACTCCTATTGACTTCATTATCAAATCTAATAATGGCACAGTCATATCTCCTGACACTACCACCAAACTCTTAGGAGTAACAATATCCCACAACCTTAACTATGATGCTTATATCAACACCACAATAAAGTCAGTTAACAGAAAACTAAGCTCACTCTATAAAATTAAACCTTCCTCACTCCCATAGCTAGAACTGCTATTGCCCACATCCACCTTATCTCTACTCTCTGCTATGCCTCTCCTATATACACTAATCTATCTAAAAGCAACCTCAACAAGCTGGCAATCTCCTACAACAACATTGCCAGATTTGCAACTGTCTCCCTTTTAGAACCCACCACTGCCATAATCTGAAAGCTGCATAATCAAATTCTATTCCACCAACTCATTATTGCCCATAAGACCCTTTATCATCCATGCAAGACACCAATACTCAAGTCTAATCAGCCCATATAAAAACCTTACAATCCTACGCTCAGCAAATAAACTACTGGTCTCTAGACAAAAACCCAACAATAAATCAGGGGATTCTCTTTTCTCTAACACTGTGGGAAAAACCTGGAACCTACTTCCTAGTGAACTTGCATCTCTTTCTTCTACTCCACTATTCAAAAAGGAACTCAAAATATACCTTAAAACCCACTGGCTATGTCCTTGTACCAACCCTGACTAACATCCCTCTTCCTGTTATCCCAAGGTCTAGCATTAAAAACTACTCACCTCACAGCTACTTTTAAGACCATTACCTCCTTCCCCTCTGTTAGTCTGTTCATATAGCTATCCTGAAATTCTACAAAACATTTTTCTCAGAGACTATTATAGATTAGGATAATTGAACCCATGAAGGCCTTTACAAATGTGTCACTGCCTTATAGATGAGTCACTGCCTTTAAATTATGTATCCCTGCCTTGTAAATAATCATTTTTTTCTGTGACTTTGATTTCTAATGTCTCACACCCTTCTAAATACTTTTTCTTCTACTAGTGTTTGGTCAAAAAAAAATCACCTTTTATTTTGTTTCTTATCTATCATAATTACTATGTTACTTTGTATACAACTATTGTGTCTGACAAGTGAACTGTATCTGTAGTTGCAATATTCTGCTTTATGTGGAGCTTTTCTCCCCGGGCCTCTACTGAAAATGGACATATATTCAGTTAGACTAGCCCGGTCAACAAATGTAAAATAAAATAATAAATAAAAATTATTTTAAGTATTTCTCTGTGATTTCTTAACTCTGGACTAACACTATGTAGTAAGAAGTATTGTCTTGTGTTTTTATTATTTATTATTAAATATTTTAAAACCTTTCAACTGTGGCTGTTTTGTGTAGAGATAATTTAAGCTCTAAGAGTACATTGCATGCATATAGTGATACTGTACCAAGTCACTTCAAATAAGTTTTGCTGTTCAGTCACACTTACCATTTGGATAATATTGCACAGTAATAATTGGACATCCTTTAATAAGGGTCTTTGAGTCGCTGATAAATATTAGCTGGGTGGTGGCAGTGATTTCTACCGTATAGTCTGGGTAAAAGGGGCACAGCTGGAGAACCTGTGCCAACCTTCCCCAGGACTGTCTGTGTGGTTGTATATAACTCTTATCTCAGTGTGTTTGTCGGCTACTTGGGCAGGGACACAAAGCACTGGCTGGACAGAGAGGGTGCTGGAGATTTTAGCTTGCCCACTAGGCTGAGATCTGGACCTTACAGCTGTGCCAGTGGGGAGTCTTATTTGGGACCTGGAGAGAAAGGGAGAAACCAGCCCCAGACTGACTGTGATTTGTGTGTGTTCTTAAGGGAAATTGTATTTTACTGTGTGTGTATTTATTATCCTTTCCCTATATGGATGCCCCTCACTGGTGTTAGTCATAAGGATTGAGGCTCCTTGATTGCTGGGCCAGTGCACAGGCTTCACAGTGGTATAGACCCATTTAGGTGGCATCCGATAAATTGTAGGGTCTGAGTTGGGGATGATTTGCTATTCTGTGTGTTCACTGTAATCCCCAAGTCATGAAGTAACTGGAGTAAAAGGTCCCACTGGAGAACTAACAGATCCTTGGTTGTCAAAGTACAGGAACACCTTGACCCCTGCAGTCTCAGGTAGACTGTAATTTCTGCCATGCATCTGGTAAATAGCCTGGGGGGGGGGGCTGTGGTGAGTCCAAAGGGCAGAGCTCTGAATTGGAAGTGATTAGCTCAAATCTTGAAATGGAGAAATCTCCTGGAACACCTATGTATCTCTATGTGACAGCAGGAATCTTGGAGATCTATTGAGCACATTCAGTTGTCCTTTTTGAGGAGAGGCAACATGGACTGAACTATGACCATCAGGAATTTTATCTGTTTCAAGTATTGATTTAAATGACTTGAGTCCAGTACTGGCCTGCGGTCCTCTGTTTTTCTGTGGAACTAAAAAGAAACTATAGAGTGGACACTGCATCCTGTCTGGTGTGGGAGGACCTACTTGATGACTTTTTTCCAACAGCTTTTCTACTTCTGCTGTTGTGAATTCTAACAGATTGGGTGGTACCACAAGAATCCTGCTTTTTCTAACAGGTAATGTTAGAAATGGAACTGAATATCCTCTGGTAATTATCTTTAACACCCAAGAATCGGAAATTATGGCCTGCTAGGTTCAACTGTGTAGGGATAATCACCCCTTGACTACCTCCACAGTGTGGTAGTTGGGCAACCATTCAGGAGCACTGGAAGAATTTCTCGGAGAACTGTTCATTAAATACTTGATTTTGCAGACCTTCTCTGCCTCTAGGCTGTCAATTAAAAATGAACGCCACTTATGCTGCAGGGGGGTCTGTCTGAAGAAGCGTCCTTGTTAGAACCCTGTGATTTCTGGAACCACATTTTCTTCCCATCTTGCTACTTCCTGGAGAAGGTTCTTTGAGGAGTAGAGAAATTAATTCCAACAGAAGAAAGGGACTTACTGTCTTGTTAGCTTCTAGTCAGTGTATCATTGACCTTCGGACCAAACAATATGGTATCATCAAAGAGGGCCTTGATGAAGGACATCTTAAACCTCTCCACAAAATCACTCAGCTGCAGCCATGCATAGTGGCGTGTTGCTATGTCAAAATCTGTTGCTCTGGCTGTCTCATCAGCCGCATTCAAAAATAAGTGCATGGAGATGTTTAAAATAGCAGACAAAGTAGAAAGCTGGGATTCCACGGTCTTCTGGATATCTGTTTGCAAGTTACCTAAAAAAGAATTGGTAATCTCTTTGTATCGAATTGGTCAATTCTCTTTGTGTCGAATTATGTGAGCCATGTAGTTCAGTGCTCTCAGGAAAAAGGCACTGAAGTGCATGTCTATTTTCAAAACCTCTGGATTCTGTTAGGGGGGATGGACAGATGAACTCTCCTCTGAGAATTACTTCTTCATCACTGTCGCTATGACCACGGCATCCACAGAGGACCCTTACTCCAACAAAGTTTGTCTTTTAGTGCAGCTAGAATTCTACTGGATTTCTTGGGTATGGGCTCTGCTACATCACACTCCTGCCAGACCAGCTAAGCCACTAGGTGAATGAAGCCATCAAGGAGGGTCACCACCCAGGTAGTAGAACAGCTAGCTCCAAAAGCCCCCAGGAACATGGATTTTTCCAGGAAAGGTATATCCGTGAACCACTCTCCCCCTTTCTGTTTGACCAATTCTTGAATTTTCCTGGAGTCATCTCCAAAGGAGGATCTAGGGAAGCCCTCCTGTTCCTCCAAATCTGTGCCAGTTTCTTGGGATAAATCCAAAACCTTCCATTTACACATCTGTTTTCTATGCACCTGTTATTTGGGAATATCTGGTGATGGGTCTGAATCAGACTGGGAACTCAAAGAGTACTTCCCAAGACTTTTGGAAGCTGGTTGTTCCTGTCAATGAGAAGGAGCTGATTCCAAAGTACAATACGTTTGAGATTAGGTCAGTCAGATCAGAATAAGATGGTAGCACCTCTTAGCTTGACCATAACAGCATAACAGAACCTGTTGGAAGGCCTTGAATGCCATGGAAGAGAGAGGAGTCAATGAGGTCTCTCAAAAAGTTGAAACCGAGAGAGATCCCAAAGCTCCAACCCTTCATGGCTCTGAGGCAGATATTGGAGCTGAGGTATTAAGAGCCAATGCCCCAAGAGGAACGGATGTCTCCAACAATTTTAGAGTCAAACCCTTTCCCCAAATGTCAGCTGAAAAACTTCAACTCTGACTCTTGTCTCAAATTGACAGGTTTGTAGTTGAAAGAGACTGGGTCACAGGTACTGTTGGCATCAACTCACGAGCTCCAGAAGTACTTGGATCCAAGAGCTTTGGTTCCAAAGGATGGACTGATAGCACAGTCAAAAAGGGGGTAAGTAAATGGTAATATTCCTATATCAGAGGGGATGGAGTTGGGAGGACCCCCAACTGCACTTGTGTCCGACAGAATCTCTGCATTACTCAGTCAATGTTGGTTTCAGTGCAACTCCTAGTAGAATTAGCAGATTGGAAGAAGCAATTGAAGAGATTCTGGATTGCTGTTACAGATTGGAGTAGTGAAGTTGAATGCTGACTTGGATCTGAAGAGAGACTGGTTGCAGATGGAGAATGGATTTGCAGCTTTGGATCCGAGGACTTCACAAATTTCTGCGCTGGACATGCAGAAGCTGTGGAATTCAGAGTCCATTTTTTGGGTCTCTCAATGCCCTTCTCATGACTCTTTCTGTCTTTCTTCTTTATCTTTTTTCTCTACTGGAGTTGAAGATGAGGGAGAAATAACTGAGGCTGTTAAAGAAGCTGGAAGGCAATCCTTTAAAGTCAATTTGTCTCTTCTGCTCTGAAGAGCTTTGTGGCCAAATGAAGCACAGGCTTCACATTCAGTTTCGAGGTGTGCCACTCTCAAATAATACACATGGGGGTGGGGGCTGGGAGTCCTCAGGAGGAATTTTGTGGCCACATTTACCATGCTTTTTAAAACTTTTTGTCTTCCATCCGAAGAAGGTGTCAAAAAAAAGAGCTTCACAAAAGTTTAACAAACATTACACTGACCTACAATATCACAATCTATTCAAAAATTGAAAAAAAAGAGTTCTACAATTATCCTACCATGGAAATACTTAAATAGAAAATACTTAAAGAGAAAGCTAAGCTAAGTTATTTAAATATCACAGCGTAAGAAGGATTTTTTTTTTTTGAAATACCAATGGGGGAGGAAGAAAACTAAGATAAAAATAGGGGAAAAAAGTTTTTAAGTATTCTAAGCAACTGAGAGAGTAAAATACTTATTTATAAGATCAGAGCCTATGCAACTGCTCAGTTGAAGTGGCAAATGAGATCCAAATTAATGACAGTGGTGAGGGAATTATGGGTAAAGGAGGAGTCATAGCACTAGATTCAAAGGTTTGAGGGTGCCAAGCCTGGAACAGAGTCCCAAAGGTTGAATCAGATAAAAATGGACAACATTGGGACTGCTAATGTGTTTTGTTTTCTCTTCTGTTAAAGAACGTTTGCCTATATCTTAAGTCATAATTTAATTAAAGGACAACGGGATTCTGTTATTAAATGCTCAACTTCTATGTCCCTTTCCTCCCTATTTACAATCCCTGCTATGAATAAACAATGATACATTTAAAATATTTGAAACCGATTTTCTTTCCAATAGAAAGAATAGTGTAAAATCTTACCATAACCATAGATGTCCTTCTCGTCTATGTTGCAGTATTCTTTACATATGGGTTGTATTCTGCACTCGACCCAACATCCAACCTGTATACAAAAGCTTACAGCCACTGCCAGTACATGAGACTTTGCATGTAGGTACTGACAATGTCAGTCATAAAAGGGACATCTGCACGTACCATCCTCAGAATGTTAGCCCCATGAGGAACAACAGTCCAAAGACAAACAAAACAGGTAGTCATCCTAGGAAAAAACAAGTTGTAGGGAGAAGGCGGTTGGGGCAGAATACTGCAACACAAAAGAGAAGGACATCTATGGTTATGGTAAGATTTTAACTATTCTGTGTACTTCTATTCAATGTTGCAGTATTCTTTACATATGGGAAAAGTACAAAAGCTTAGAAAGAACTCAGGAAGGAGGATGGGGGTAGAGGAAGAAAGTGAAGAAACATTTTCTACAAATCCATGCAAAATTGCTCTAGCAAACCATACCCTGGATCTAGAAATAGTATCCAACTTGTAATGTTTAGTAAAAGTATGAACAGATGACCAAGTAACAGCCTCCAAAATGGAACGGGAATCTAAAGAATGCACTCGATGAAGCAACAAATTTGGTAGAGTGAGCTCATATAGATGATGGTAGAGATTTCCCATGAAATTCATAGCAAAACACAATAGCTTTAGAAATCAAAAAAGAAATAGTTTGCTTGGAAACAGGTAAACCCAGGGCCATAGGATAAGAGGACACAAAAAGTTAATCCAACTTCCTAACAGATTTTGTTTTGTCTAGGTAAAATCTGAGTTGCCTATGCAATCCAATGGAATGTAAAATCCTTTCAATAGAAGACTGTGGTGAAGGAAAAAAGGTGGACAGTTGAATTCTGATTAAGAGAACTCATTCTCATTCACCACTTTAGGCATGAAAGATGGGTTAGTTCTCAAAGACACTCTATTCTTGTGAAACACCAAGAAAGGAGGGGAAGCCATCAAAGCCTGAATCTCAGAAACCCTTCTAGAAGTAGTCAAGGCTACAAGAAGCAATGTTTTCCAAGTGTAAAACTTTAGAGAAGCAGAGGCAGCTGGTTCAAAAGGAGTCTAGGTAAGCTTCTCTAAGACATAGTTGAGATCCCAAGGTGGTGGCACTGGTTTCCTGGGAGGCTTCATGTGTAGGGCACCTTTAAGCAAAAGTTTAACCTCCAGCCTGGAAGCTAATGGAGGTGTCAATGTCAAATGAGCAGACAGAGCAGAGCAGTGGACTTTCACCGAGGAATAAGAGAGAGTACCGTAAAGCAATTCACACAGGTAAGAAAGCACTATTGGAATGTCTGCAGAAAGTGGGGTAGATTTCTTTTCTGGCACCAAATAGAAAATCTTTTCCATCTGGAAATGTATGCTTTACTAGTATTGGGTTTTCTGGCATCCTGCAAAACCATAAGCAAGTTCTCTGAGAATAGATGTCTGAAAGGAATCAAAAGTTGATCACCCAGACAGTCAACTGTAGAGTTGACAGATGTGGGTGGATCAAGGATCCCTTGTCTTGTATGAGTAGGTCTAACTGGTGAGGAAACTTGGTGAAGGCCTCTGGCTAACTGCATAAGAAGACAGAACCAGTGCAGCCTTGACCAAAACGCAGTCACTAGCAAGATTTTTGGCTTGTCCTGTTGAACTGTTAGCAAGACATTCAGAATGAGGATAAAAGGGGAAATGCACAAAGAAACATCCCCCTCCATGAGAAAGATAGGGCATCCACCTTCCAAGTATGAGGGTGAGGGACCCTGGCACAAAAAAGAGGAAGTTGTCAGTTCTGAGGGGAGGCAAAGAGATCCACTTCTGGAGTATCCCACCAGTGAACTAGATTCAGGAACACATCTCTGTGAAGCATTCACTCATGGGATTGTGTCATGGATCTGTTTAATGCATCTGCCACTGAATTCTAAGCTGAGCGAATGTATACAGCATGAAGAATGACCTTGTATAGGACAGCTAGCTCCCATGCCTGGAGGGCTAGATGACAAAGAAGGTAAGATTTTGTAATGCCTTGTTTATGTACCACAGGGCAGTGGTATTGTCTTGTAAGAATCTTGAGAGGACTCTTTAAGAAGACGGTGAAAAGTTTGCAAGGTTACAATCAGGGCTCTCATCTCCTGGATGTTGCTGTGCTCCCATCTGCTGAGCGGGGACCAAAGACCCTGAACCTTGGAGGAAACTAAGGTTGCTCCTCAACCTAAATCTGTGGCATCTGTGAAGAGCTGCTGAGAATGCTGGGGCATGAGAACAGGAATGCCTGGATTCTGAGACAGCTGCTGGATCCACCAAAGGAGCTCTGTTTTCAGGCAAGGGAGAAGAGGGACTAAGTTATCAAAAGGATAAGCATGCTGGGACCAAGTTATCTTCAGAAACCACTGAAACTTCCTCATGTGCAACTTTGTAAAAGGCAGCATGGAAATTGTGGAAGCCATGAATCCGAACAATCTTAGAAATTCCCCTGGCCGAGATGGATGGAAGAGGCAGAAGTAATTTCATGTAGCCTGTAAGAGAGAGAACCTTGTATGAGGGGAGGAAAACAAACATTGGATCTGTTCTGAACCTGCACCCTAGAAAAATGAGGTCCTGAGTAGGGGGTAAGACTGGATTTTTTGAAATTTATAGTGAATCCCAAACTCTGAAGAAAGGGAACGGCTAGTTCGAGGTTTAACTTTAGTTGATCTGGACTGTTGGCCAGAAAAAGGTCATATAGACAGGGGTAAATCTGAATCTCTTGAATCCTCAGGAAGGCAATGGCTGGAGCCAAGCACTTGGTGAAAACCCTTGCAGCAGTGGAAAGACCAAAAGACAAGGCAGAGAACTGAAAGTACAAAGAACCCACCAAGAAATGTAAGAGTTGCCTGTACTGAGGGTGAATTGGGATATGCAGGTAAGCATCTTTGAAATCCAGAGAGGCCAAAGGGGAATGTGGAGGAACCAGAGAAAAAGAGTTTGCAGGGAGAGCATCCAAAAAGAAAGCACTTTCAGGAAGATGTTTAAATGGGAGAGATCTAGGATAGGCCTCCAAGGATCATCCTTTCTTGGGAAAAGAAACATCCTGGAGTAAAAATCCCTTTCCTTTTTGTTCTGGAGAAACAATCTGGATTGTGCTTTGGTGGAAAAGTTGAGCTAGTAACTGAGGAAAGAGATGAAGTTGTCAGGAAGGGGGTTGATAGATTCCTTGGAATGGTGCTAGAGTCTTCCATTAAATATCCTGGAGTAAAACTACCTTTCCTTTTTGTTCTGGAGGAACAACCTGCACTGTGCCTTGGTGGAAGAGTTGAACTAGTAACTGAGGAAAGAGATGAAGTTGTAGGAAGGGGGTTGAGAGATTCCTATGAATGGTGCTAGACTCTTCCAAGTCAAAAAGTAACCTTTTTGGATGATGGAAAAGACCCCGGAGTCCTGCGTGATCTCTATCCAGACTGAAAATGAGACAGAGAGGTGAAGAGACAGAATCGTATGACTTGGAAGAATGGCTTGGTTGTCATAGAGAGCCAGGTCTGGCCTGAAAATGCTATTGAGGAGTTGCAGGCACAACAACCTTTGATGGAGGAGCCCTCCTAGAAGATTTCTTAGACCTAGATCCAGAAGCAGAAGAGGAGAGATGAGCAGGTCTTCTGACAAAGGAAGTCTTGGCAGGAAAATTCCTATGAAATTTGGGGATTGGAGAAACAAAACTGTTTTAAGTCTTAGAGCTCCTTTACTTTCTCCTGCAAAGATTTGAAAAGTTCTGATGCAGCTGAACCAAAAAGGGCAGAATTATCTAAAGGCGCATCAAGCAGTCTGGCCTTTATGACATCAGGTAATGACTGCAGCCTTAATCATGAATATCTTCAAAGAACAGATGCAGAGGCCGTTGCCCTGGCAGACACCTCCACTGCATCATAGCTGCGCCTAATGGAATGCTTAGCTACCTGAAAAGATGCAGACAGCAGTCTGAGAACCTGAGACTTAACCTCTGAGTCAGGTAATTTGGACAAAGTCTAAAATGCCTGAGAAAACAGAGCCAGGGAGTACCTAGACAAGTTTGTCTTGTAATTAATAGCCCAAATAGCTAAAGTGGACAAAGCATATACTTTTTTATCCAGCCTTTTTAATATCCTACTCTCCTTATCAGAGTGAAGCAGCTTAGCAGGAGACGACAAATGAGAAGATTTGTTAGAGGCAATAGAGACCACAGCTGGGTCAGCAGAGAGGCATTTGTAAAGAAACTTGCAGTCATCTGGAATCTTATAAAATGTCAGGTCTCTTGGGTGCAGGGGCTTGGGAATTAGGGTTTTTAGAATTGGAAGCAAAAGCATCCAAGAAAGCAGGAAGAACAGGCAGAACTGAAGAGAGTGCAGGGCATTCCATTTGAAGAAGCTCATACTAACCTTTTTGTGCTTCTGAAATATCGGAGGAATCTCATTTAAAAAAATTCCCTCATCTTAATAGTTTTCCCAAAAGAACGTGCTTCTATAGGGGAATTTCCCCCATTAGACTCTTCCTCAGGAGAAGCATATTCCAGAGGGGAAGAAATCTGGGTGGAGTATGCCAGGGAGTCTTCATCAGAAGAGGAATATTCACAGTCAGATTCAATGACCTGCGACTCTAAAGCCAGTACAGAAGAAAAACCCTGAGACCCAGAAGCCAGCACTGGAGAAGAGGTGAAAGCTGGAATAGGGAGGGAAGAAGAAGGTGAAGGCCTCAGTGCCATCACGGCCCTAATAAGACCCTGTGAAAAGGCATCCCAATCTGATTGAGGAGTGGAAGGAATGTTTGGGTGCTTAGTTTTCTGTTTCTTTTTAACAGGCTTCTCCACCAGAGGAGAGAGGTCGGACATAGGCCTAATGTCTGACAGATCCCTAGGTGGAGGGGCAGGAGCATCTCCAGCATCCTCCAGTAGAATGAGCAGTTGTTACCCCAAGTCGCCTGAACTAGATGTCTACAAAGTCATAGACATGCTCGGATCCACAATTCTTGATGGCTTCCCCAGAGGTACCTGCCGAAGAAGCGGAACCAACCTCCAACCGTACCACTGGATCGTCACTGACATCAAGGGGAATGTTGGAGGATGCAGGTGCAACAGAAGAGGATTCAAGTCTTAGCTTGCTTACCTTCCTCTTCAAACTCGTCTCAGCCAAAGGATCCCCAGAACCCTCCATCGGTTCCCTAGCCAGACGTTTGTGTCTCTGATTTTCAAGATAAACATTTAAGGCCAAAAGATGTTTTTGCAAAGTCTTAGGCACGAAAGCTTGGCATATAGAACAGGAAAGTACAGTTGTGTACACTTACCATACATGTAGATGTTAGAGTGTATTCACTGTTGCAGTCATCACATTTGGGTTATCTGCTTGCAGTAGCCCTCAGTCGGCCTGATTAACAAAGTCTTGGGTACTGTGTCGGTTGCTGTCCCTTCTTCCATGACATCAAGTTGCCAGGGGTATAAAACATGCAGCCAACACCATTACATCAATTTTTCTTGCTCCAGATGTCAGGTGCCCCCTAATGGGAAGCAATTAAATCTATAAATATACATGGTTATATCTCCAACAAAAATAGCAAATACACTAAAAAGCTTTTGAGCACAGCAAAGGAGAGTAGAGGTATAAGCCCAAAGAAGTAAGGGGGCTGGAGGGAGGGTAACCAGGACTGCAACAGTGAACACACTTGAACATCTACATTTATGGTAAGTGTACACAACTATACTATGTTCTTCGTGTTTCACTGTTTCAGTCATCACATTTGGGTAGATGCTCAAAGCTAAGGATGGGAGGAGGAATTCAGACAGCATTAGGACCGGCTAAAAGGACCTGCAAGACTACAGTGGCAAAGCCAGCTCTGGATTTAGAGAAAATTGGCAGATGGTAATGCTTGGTGAAAGTATGTACAGAACTCCAGGTAGCAGCTTCTAGCAGGTCCTTGATAGGGATGCCTCTGAGAAAGGCTGTAGAGGTAGATGCAGCCCTGGTTGAGTGTGGTCTGATCCTCTGTGGGAAAGGTTTTCCATGGTGCTTGTAACAGAAAGGAATACAATGGCCTATCCATTTGGAAATGGTTTGCTTTGAAATAGCCTTCCCCACTGCCCCTGCAGCAAATGCCACCAGCAGTTGTTCAGATTTCCTTTGAGGTTTACTCCTGTCCAAGTAGAATCTAAGTTGTCTGTGCCCATCTAAGGAGTGCAGTATCCGTTCCCCATTGTGGATTAGGAAAGAAGGTTGGCAAATGAATGGACTGATTAAGGGCCACACTGGATAGCACCTTGGGTAATTAGTTCCCAGTTCTTTGCAAGAAGAGCAATCTTTTCCCCCAAAGGGGCAGTC
Source organism: Protopterus annectens (assembly GCF_019279795.1). NCBI lineage: Eukaryota > Metazoa > Chordata > Ceratodontiformes > Protopteridae > Protopterus > Protopterus annectens. Next base: position 829,674,975 of record NC_056744.1, read on the forward strand.
AGTTGTGAAGTGCTTGGAAGTTTTAAAAAGAAGTCATTGAGACAATTTACAATAGGGGGAGTTTTATTACTCCCAGATTTGAAAGTGGAGCCCCCCCCCCCACTGCTTAGTCCTGTGCATACACTGAGACTGAAGCCTGGGAGCTCTGCTGGATCTGGGTTTGTACTGAGAAGGTCTGGAAGAGGCAGGCTAGGTCCAATTTTTGGAAGGCCAATGCCTACTAAACCTTGGAGGTTGTACTTGTAAAAAAATCTTTAACAGTTTGCATGGTTTAGCTTTTTCCTCCATCTTTTTAAGAACAACTTCTGCCTTGTTGCCAAACACGCGGTCCTGGTTTAAGGGAACATCCAGTAATTTCATTTTAACATGATCTGGCAAGGATTGCTCCTTAAGCCAAGCATGCCTTCTAAGTACAGACCCAGTTACAGCAGCCCTGCAAGATGCCTCTAGTGAATCAAAACAACATTGCAAAGTACGTTTTCCAACTTGTTCAGCTGAATGCAGTAAATTCTGTAAATCCTTATTTTCAACACAGTCATGAATCAACATCATTTTCTGTTTAAGCAATCCAATAATATGCTGCTGATACTTTGGTGCAGCAGTAGCACTGTTGCCTCACAGCAAGAGGTTCTCCTGTTCGATTCTCAGCTGGAGTGCCTTCTGTGTGGAGTCTGCATGTCCTCCCCACGGTCGAGTGGTGTTCAAAAGACATGCATGAATGGGTGTGCCTTTGCTGAAGGTTGGGCGTTGGGCTGGCAACTCGACACCATAAAAATCTACTGCCAGTCATTAGTCAGAGTTCCGCTGTGTCGACCCCTAACCGGGAAAAGCCGAAAAGACAAACAACAACTTTAACATATGAAACTGGCAGTTTAAGGTCCTAATGGCCAAAGTTGCAGAAGTGTATACCTTCTTACCCCATCTATCCAGTGCCCTGGAGTCTCTATCAGAGGGAGTAGGATTTTTGGCAGTAGTAGCTTTAATGCCCTTGGGTCCCTGTGAAATGGTCTCAGGATCCGCAGTAGGATTTTTAAAAAGGAACCTGTGAGAGTCAGGGATCCTGTAATATCTATCAGGTTTTCTGGGAGCAGGAGGTAAAGAGTCAGAGGCCAAGCTAGATTCCGAAAAGGTATCATCAACAATGTCTAGTACAGCAGGTATGGCTAAAGGCCTGTGCTGGGGCAGAAGTAAAAATCCCTAAGCCTCTTTTTAGTATCAGAGAAATCCTGACTTTCCCAATGAAAATGCTTCCTGAGAGTATGCAAGGTTTCACCAAAAGAGAAATCCTCTGGGGGGGGGGCAGAGGGAATAGAGTCCTCTGCATCAGAATCCTCATAAGTAGATAAGGATAAATCCTGATCATCAGAGGAAAACTACAGTTGTGTACACTTACCATAAATGTAGATGTTTGAGTGTATTCACTGTTGCAGTCATTACATTTGGGTAATCTGCTGGCAGGTTGCCCTCAGTCGGCCTGAATTCCAAAGTCTTTGGTCCTGCGTCGGTTGCTGTCTTCTCTTCCATGACATCAGGTCATCAGGGGTATAAAACATGCAGCCGATGCCATTTTCTTTAGTTTTTCTTGCCCCCGATGTCAGGTGCCCCCAAAAAGATAGCAATATTCTAAATATTTATATATACATGTGTACATGTATCAATATAAACTTTACCTTCATCTACAAGCAAATACACCACATAGGTTGTAGAAGATAGAGAAGGAAAGATAAACTGTAGAATGACAGAGGGATGGGCGGGAGGGTAACCTGGACTGCAACAGTGAATACACTCAAACAGCTCATTAACTGCGGATTTGGATAAAAAGTTGGCAGATGAATTGTTTGGTTAAGAGCCACACTGGAAATGACCTTAGGCATAAAAGTAGGATTTGTCCTCAGAGACACCCTGTCTGGGTAAAATGTGAGGAATGGCTCTACAGCCATGACAGCCTGTAGCTCTGAAACTCTTCTTGCTGAAGTAATTGCTAGTAGCAGAGCTGCCTTCCATGATAAGAACTTTATATCAGCGGTAGCAGCTGGTTCAAATAGAGGCAGGGTGAGCTTTTCCAACTCACAATTGAGGTCCCATGCAGGTAATGGTGATCTTCTAGGAGGCCTTAAATTTTGGCTCCTCTAAGATACTGCTTTAGTAAAGGATGAGAAAAGATTAGTGGCTTTGTATTGTAATGAGCCGAAATGGCAGAGGCATGGATTTTGATTGATGAGAAAGATAGGCCTTTGTCAAGCATCTCAGTTAAGTATTGTAATATCTGAGGAATATGTGGTTCTGCTGTATCAGTTCATTGTGCTTGATTCCAAGCACAGAATCTCTTCCATTTGTCAGCATAAGATTTTCTAGTACTAGGCCTTCTGGCTTCCAAAATGACATCCATCACAGCTTTACTGAGAGGTGTTGTCTGTATGATTACAGGATTAACCATGCTGCCAGGTTCAGTCTGTAGTTGATTGTGCAGGATCTGATTGTTTTGCTGTGACAGTAGTTGCGGTCTTTGAGGCAAGGTCCAAGCTGGGTATTGAGACAAGTTCCTTAGGATTGGGTACCAGTATTGGCGGGGCCAGTCTGGGGCAATTAATATCATCTTTGGCTTCTCTTGTCTGACTTTTAGGAGGACCTTGGGTAGAAGAGGCAGAGGAGGAAAGGCATAAACTGATAGGTTTTTTCCAACTGAAGGATAGGGCGTCCACTTCCCATGCATGTCTGTGATAAGTCCTTGTGCAGAATCTTTTCAGTTGATAATTTTGAGGAGAGGCAAATAGGGCTATGTCTGGGCTCCCCCATTTCTCTGCTATCATGCTGAAGACTTGTGGATTTAGTTTCCACTCATAAGGATCCATAAGGTTTCTGCTTAAATCGTCTGCCAGAGTGTTTTATTTTCCTGGCAGGAATTGAGCTTGAAGATTTATTTGGTAGGTCAAAGCTGTGTCCCACAGTGCCATGGCTAATCTGCAAAGGGGGTATGAGTGTGTGCCCCCTTGCTTGTTTATATACCACAAGAATGTGGTGTTGTCCGTCTTTATCAATAGTTGTCCTGGATGAAGTAAGTCCTTGAAGGCTGTTAGGGCATTTTGAACAGCTAGCATCTCTTTCTGGTTGATATGTAGATGCATTTGATTTGGTGCCCATATGCCCTGAATGCATCTTCCTGCCATGTGGGCCCCCCAGGCATAATCTGATGCGTCTGTTGTTAAGGTTTGGCTGGCCGGGGGTAGAGTGAACTGCCGTCCCATGTTTTGGTGACAGGCCTTTGCCCACCACAGAAACTCCTGTTGCAGGCAGGGGATGAGAGGAATCATTGTTTCCAGACTGTGTGAATGTTGACTCCACAAACTTTTTAGGTACCATTGAAGTTTCCTCATATGCAGTCTTACATATGGAATTAGTAGAATGCAGGATGCCATGAAGCCCAGAGCCTGCAGGATTTGGCTTGCAGAAGACTGGGTTTTTGTTGCCATCAGTTTGAAGTAAGTAGTCAGTTGCCTTTGTTTGTCTGGCGTGAGGTAAGCCCATCTGGGCAGTTGTATTCAAGCTTGCACCCAGGAATGTTATCTTTTGAGAGGGTACCAGTTGTGATTTCTTTTCGTTTATTGTGTACCCTTAGGCATGTTAGAAGCCTTTTCACAAATGCCAGGTGTCGTAAAAGAGTGTCCTTGTTCTCTGCTTGAATGAGACAGTCGTCCAAGTAAGGATATATTTAAATACTTCTTTATCTGCAAAATGCAATTAATGGTGCCAGGCACTTTGTAAAGACCCTGGGCACAGTAGATAAGCCAAAGAGCAGTGCAGAGAATTGGTAATGCATTAAGCTAGCCTTGAATCTGAGGTATCTTCTGCACAACTGTCTTATTGGGGCATGCAGGTATGCCTCTTTTAGGTCTAAAGTCACCAGCCAAGCATTCTTGCCCAGCAAGGGCAGAAGCTGTTGCAAAGTGAGCATTTTGAATTTTGGAATGGCAAAATCGATAAATCCCGTATTGGCCACCAGGACTTGTCCTTTCTGAGTAACAAGAACAGTCGAGTAAAAACCTTGTCCTTTTTCCTGTTCTGGTACTGTCTGAATGGCCCCCATATCCATGAGGGACGTAACCTGTTTGTGCCTCTGCCCATTGTTTTTTTGGCAGATCTGGCACACCATTTGTCATTGGCAGAGTGTGGAAATGGAATCTGTATCCCTGTGATACGATGTTTAGTACCCACTTGTCCTGGGTTATTAACTGCCAATTTTGAGCAAAAAGTGCTAATTTTCCCCCTATGGGTGCTGCCAAAAGATAAGTGCTTGGTGTAGACAGAGGGAAGTCATTGGGATTGCTTTCTGTAAGTTTGTGCTTTATCTCCTCCAGATTTGGAGGTGGATGCGCCCCATTGCTTTGACCTGTATGAGTCTTGAGCCTGGTAATTGGAACCCTTAGGGCATCTGGATTTGCCCCTTTGAGCTCTGTCTGACACAGGAAAGGACCAATTTTTTGTAGGCCAGTGTCTACTGAATCTAGGTGGCTGCACTTGTAAGAAAGCTTTAACAGTTTGCATAGACTTAGCTTTGTCTTCCATTTTCTTTAAAACCTCTTCTGCCTTAATACCAAACAGAGAATCATGCTGTAAAGGTGCATCTAGTAATTTAGCTTTAACATGATCTGGAAAATTTTGTTCCTTTAACTAGTAATGCCTCCTAATCACAGATCCAGTAACTGCGCCCCTGCAGGATGCCTCTAAAGAATCAAAACCACATTGCAAAGTATGCTTTCCAAGTTGTTTAGCTGCATGTAATAATTCCTGCAATTCCTTATTTTCTGCACATTCTGAAATCAACATCATTTTCTGTTTCGGCAATCCCATAACATGTTGTTGGTACTTAAGCATATGAAATTGACAGTTTAAGGCCCTGATTGCCAAGGTTGCAGATGTATAAACCTTTTTTCCCCATCTGTCCAGTGCCCTTGAATCTCTGTCAGAGGGGGTAGGGTTTTTTGCTGTTGAGGCCTTAACTCCCTTTGGACCCTGTGAAATAGTTTCAGGATCAGCAGCAGGGTTTTTAAATAAAAATGTATGAGAGTCAGGGACCCTGTAATACCTGTCAGGCTTACTGGGAGCCAGAGGTAAGGAGTCAGGCTCGACTCCGAAAACACATCATCCACAATGTCTAAAACTGGGGGAATGGCTAAAGGCTTGTGCTGAGGGAGAAGGAGGAAATCCCTGAGCCTCTTTTTTTGATTCTGAGAAGTCTTGACTCTCCCAGTGAAAATGCTCCCTCAAAGTATGCAAAGTTTCTCCAAATGAATAATCCTCAGGAGGAGATGCAGATGGAATAGACTTCTGAGCATCAGAATCCTCATAGAGAGGTAAAAATAATTCCTGATCAGAAGAAACAGAAACCGGATCTGAAGAGTCATAGTCAGTGTCTTGCCTAGGCCTCTTATCTGGAGGGGGATGGGTACACGCCTGATCAAGGTAATAAGGTCTTCAGCCATTTTGATCATCTGTTTTTTAGGCATAGAGGCCTGTGCACATGGTTCAGGCATTGTTTTTTTAGTTTTAGAAGGTGTCTTTGCCTTTGGTTTTGCAGCTTTCGTCGGTTTGATATAAAAATGTTGAGGTCTAAATACACCCTCAGAAGCCGGTGCCTGCTCAGCGGCTCCAGACCCATCCGAGGGAGATACAGCCTTCGGTCCAATACCTTGAGTATCTTGCGGCATGCCGGACTCCACATGGGTGTCGGTAGAGGCCTGCGACTCGAAGGTAGCAGGTATTAGGGGCTGCGAAAGTGCCTCACTGAGTACCGGCGAACCGGCGACTGGCTTAGGAGAAGCTTCATCTGTTTTGGATCTCAACTGCCTTTCTCTGTCCTTTTCTTTGCATTTTTATATGTACTCTGGTAGTCGGATTGCTATCCAATGACATTTCTGGGTAGTTAATCTGTTTCCAAAATACTTAGATGCAAAAATATACCGATGCTTAATAGTGCGTTGGTTAAACCTAGCACAAAACCTACAGCCAGGCACGTTGTGATCAGGGCCTAGGCAAGGAATACAGTATAAATGGAAATCCTTATGAGGCATTTGCTTCCCACAAGTAATACAATTATTAACATTTTCTGACATCGGCAAAAAACAAGAAAAAAGTTTCCCCAATGGGGTACTTAGCTTTGGTGAAGACTTCGGTTCTGAAACTCAAACTCGAATATTTCAGTAGTTGGCCGACCGGCACTTGCGAAATGCTTCTGTTTCCGGCACCGCCCGGCAAGAAAGACTAAAGAAAATGGCGTCGGCTGCATGTTTTATACCCCTGATGACCTGACGTCATGGAAGAGAAGACAGCAACCGACGCAGGACCCAAGACTTTGGGAATTCAGGCTGACTGAGGGCAACCTGCCAGCAGATTACCCAAATGAAATGACTGCAACAGTGAAACACGAAGAACATCAGAAAATTCAGAATCCTGGTCAGAAGTATCATAAGCAAACTCAGTCCTATGTCTCTTAGAGGGGAAGGCTGACTTCCCCTGATTAAAGTAATAAGGTCTTCAGCCTTTCTTATCATTTGTTTTTTAGGCATAGAGGCCTGACCGTACAGTCTGGGTGTCAGTTTTCTAGGTATGGTTCGAGTTTTAGGCCTTGAAGAAGATGGCATTGGTTTAATACACAAGTCAGTAGGCCTGAATACACCCTTAGAAGCCGGTGCCTGCACAGCGGCTCTGGACCCATCCAAGGTAGAGACATCTGCAGGCTCCACAGTTGAAGCATCTCGTGGCATACCGGACTCCGAATTGGTCTCAATAGAGGCCTGCGAATCTGAAGTAGTGGGTATCAGGAGCTACAAAAGCGCCTCACTGAATATGGTGAACTGGCTTAGGAGAAGCGTTGTCGGCAGCTTTGGACCTAGGTGGCCTGCCTCTGTCTTTATCTTTGTGCTTTTTCAGAATGTCGGTAGTCGGATAGCTTACCAAGACATATCAGGATAATTGAACCGAGCTCTAAAATATTTAGCAGCGAAAATATACCGATGATGGATAGTTGGTGGTTTAAATATGGCACAAAACCAACAGCGATGTAACGTCATGGTAAGGGCCTAGGCAAGGAATACAGTACGAATGAAAATCTTTATGAGGTATTTGCTTTCCACAAGTAATGCAATTATTTACTTTTACTGTCATCGGTTTAGAGCAAGAAAAAGTTTCTCCAACAGGGTACTTAGCTTTTAGTTGAAGACTTTGGTTCTGAAACTCGAAAATGAAAATTTCAGTAGTCGGCTGACCGGCACTTGCAAACTGTTTCTGCTTCGGGTACCGCACGGCAAGGAAGACTGATGTAATGGTGTCGGCTGCATGTTTTATACCCCTGATGACCTGATGTCATGGAAGAAGGGACAGCAACCGACACAGGAACAAAGACTTTGTTAATCAGGCCGACTGAGGGTTACTGCAAGCAGATAACCCAAATGTGATGACTGCAACAGTGAAACGAAGAACATTGGTGATTCTGACTAGGCCCCAAACACAGGCAAAGCTCGTGACTATGCTTATGTGGAATCCGCCTACCACACTTACACTTGCCCTTTCTGGATGACATGAACAATAGCAAACAGCAGTAGCAAAAAAATAAGGGTACTTACCTGAATGAAGCTGGAAGCAGAATGAAGGAATCCAACCACAGACTGTACGCAGGTGTCAACCTTTCTAAATGGTGGTGGTGAAGTTGTGAGAATGATATGTACAGATGTCTGTTTTATGACTGGCATTGTCAGTACCTACTTGCGATATCCCACGTACTGGCAGTGGCTTCACTTTCAAAAATCTTTTATCCCGCCCTAGAAAAGCTTGCTGCAGTCTCCAATTCATCAAGGCCAATGAATACATGTAGTTTTCTGGCCAGTTCCCTCCTCAAACTGACATTTCCACTAGTCTTAAAAACCCACCCATGCTGTGATGTCACAGCTCCCTGGTCCTTCCCCTACCCATACAGAAAGTAAATGCCAGAACAAGGAAACAGTACGAGTCAAGTCTCCTGCTGTGGGCTGTCAATCACAGCAGGTAACAGCTCAAATTACCCTAAGCACTTTGACAGCTAGGGAAGCTAAGTGTGAAGGGGGATGCGAGATGAGTTGAAGTACTACAATTCAGGCTTCAAAAAAAGACTGCAATTTAACCATTCTAAAAAGCAGCAGCAGTAAAAAGCACTTTGAAAGTCTGTTCTGTGCCATTTGCACTGTTTAAGTAGTCATTGAACGACATGAAATGTAACTTAAAACTTGACAAAGACAGCAGTGTATGGATGTAAAATCAATGCAATGACAGAAGCTTTAGGAAGAAAGAGGCCTGAGTGGTTTTCATTTTTTTTTTACAGACAAGCACTGCATTGTGGGATACCTAGAGACAGACTAAATCAGATCACTTCAAGATGCTAGCCTCCATGTGGTCAGACTCACAAATTACATATAACAAGATTTAAAAACCTATGCATAGTCCCACAGTGGTGTTAAAATGTAGGAAACACCAAATCAAGATAAAATAAACATTTTTTGAGTCTATGTGTGTGGTTCTCCTTTAAGGCTTTTTTTTCCTTATTTATAATTTCTGGTAGGTTGTTCCTGAAGTCTCTTCTTGGGCTACTTCTTGCCCCTCTAGAGGAGATTTTGCTCTCTATGGACAAAGGAAGTGGGATTTGAAGAATGATATTTGATTACCTGGGGACAGACGTGACAAAAATATGCTTAAAATCCTGTATTATTTTATACTTCTACAGCAGAATTTTGAAAAGTTCAACTGCAGTAGGGCCAAACAAAAGGTCCCACTGTCTTGTTCTCAAACAACATATTACTAATCAAAAATGTTAATATCTTGAAAAAATTTAAATGTTTTCTCTTACTGTACAAATGCAATTTAGCTACTGTAACACTTCTCTTTGTGCAAAAGTGCTACAGTAATTTCTCCTCAAGCAGTTTTCTATCTGGACCTCTGCTGAAAATGTGACTGTATGCCCAGAGGGACCCTCCTGGTCAACAAACTGCAACAAAATCAATCAAATCAAATCACATCAATCAATAGGGGCAAGAATCCAGTAGCTTGGCCTTGATATCCTCTGGGAGGGACTGAAGGCAAAGGCAAAGTCAAGCAAATCTGCAGATAACAGAGCCAGTGGCTGTAGCCCTTGAGGAAGCATCTACACCATCACAGCTGCATTTAAAAGAATGCCTGGCTACTTGTGCAGCTTGATTGAGCATAGGGTACCACCTGTGCCTTATGTCTGGAATATTACCAATTAGCCACAGTTTTATTTAATTCCCTTAGAATAGAAAAAAGGTATTTTTGTCATCGGAGTCTGATAATTAAAACACCCTGAAGGCTAAGATGGCAGAGGTATTTATCTTTTTACTGTGCTGATCCAAGGCTCTCCTCTTTACATGATCCATCCTGCTTTTACCTGAAGCTAATCAGTGGAGGTCAGGAAAGCTGAAGGGTCCTCTACAAGGTTTTTATTTTTATAGAGAAACTTCATGTCCTCAGGGACCTTATAAAACCTGGTAGGATTTTTGGGAGCTGGAGGCTGGGAATCATGGAAGGAGGAGAAAAATAAGTGGATGCAAAGGCATCCAGGAAAGCTTTCAAGGCAGGTGGGACTGGACTGGGTTTTGGAGACCCTACCTCAAAGCAAGTCATAGCATCTTTTTTGCACATCAGTGACTTGTCTGGATTCCCATCTAAAATGTTGCATCATCATACAGACCTGGTTCAAGACCAATGAGAGCACTCTATCAGTAGAGGGTTTTGATGCCTATCACATGTTCAGGCCAACCACATTAGATGAAGGCAGTAGAGGCGATGGGGTCTCTTATTCTTAAAGTTATTTCGCATCCAGACGTTAGACAAGATAATGACCTGGAACTCCTCCATGTCCAACTTAATATTAACAAAATCCCTTAGCATATCATAGCTAACTACAGAGTCACCTCTATGTTCCCCTCAGCCCATACCTAACCAGTATGATGTAGCTATTCATTAAGACAAACACCATTCTCCTAAGAGACTTCAATGGAAGCATGTCACTTTGACAAAGGTAGTTTTGGTGAATACATTAAAAAAGTTTGTCAAAACTTTCACTTACCGTGGAGTTTGCCTTTTTCTCCACTGTTGGCAACTTTGGAGTTGTTATATATACAAGTCTGGGGGGGTGCCCCCCCCCCCACATGGGGATGCAGGCCCCATGCAAAAATGTCCTCATATTCATCAAAGGTAGTTTTGGTGAATTGTTTTCAATTTGTTTCTGCTCCTGGTTAAATTGGACTAAAGCTAACTACAGGATCACATTCACCTTAAGATTGAAGCCTGAAACATTTTTCAATACCTTAGTATTCAGAGGTTATGCTAAGGATACTCTACTAAAACTGAGTGATGACCTGACTAAATTCAAAAGTCTCTCCCATCTTGATGACCATGCTGCTTATATAGAATCCTTTAACACCAAATTCTATGTACATGTAAATAAAATATATGCATCTGTCTCCCACAGAAGAAAATAAAACAAATTTAAAAATAAACTCCTGTGATGGAACCTAATATAAACATGTTCTATAAGGTACAGTTGTGTACACTAACCATACATGTCGATGCGAGTGTATTCACTGTTGCAGTCAAACTTGGGTTATCTGCCTGCAGGTATAGCCCTCAGTTGGCCTGAATACCAGAGACTTAGTATTTCTGCGTCGGTTGCTGTCGCTTCAGGACTGACGTTAGGTCACCAGGTGTAAAAAAAACAGGCAGCAGACACCATTACATCAGTTTTTCTTGCCTCAGATTCAGGAGCCCCCCAAATAGAGAGCTAAGTTATGGTGGGGAAAAACACCAGCAGTAAAAAGTAAATACTAATAGCCCTGTAAGGGGTGAGTAATAAACACAGAGGAGAGAGAGACAAGGGGGCTGAAGGGTGGGAAATCAGGACTGCAACAGTGAATACACTCAAACATCTACATTTATGGTAAGTGTACACAATTGTACTATGTTCTTCGTGGTTCACTGTTGCAGTCATCACACTTGGGTTGATTCCAAAAGCTATAGAAAGGGTGGAGGCAGTCAAGAAGAGCTGGGGCTGGCTAGTATGCCCTGCAGGACTGCTGTTACAAAACCTGACCTGGATTTGGAAAAGATAGGCAGGTGGTAATGCTTGGTGAAGGTGTGTACATAACTCCAGATAGCAGCCTCCAGAATTTCCCTGGTAGGGACTCCCCTGAGGAATGCTGTATAGGTAGAAGTTGCCCTAGTGGAATGAGTTCTGACCCCCTGAGGGGTTGGTTTCCCATGGTGTTTGTAGCAGAAATGGATACAGTGTGCTATCCCATTTGGAAATTGTTTGTTTTGAAATGGCCTTGCCCTCTGCCCCAGGTGCAAAACTGACTAGTAAGTGGTCAGATTTCCTGAAGGGCTTAGTCCTATCAAGGTAGAATCTGAGCTGTCTGTGAATGTCCAAGGAGTGCAGGATCCTTTCCCCTTTATTCTGAGGATTAGGGAAGAAGGTTGGCAAATGGATAGATTGGTTGAGAGCCACATTGGATACCACTTTAGGCATAAAGGAAGGGTTAGTCCTAAGGGAGACCCTGTCAGCATGAAAAATAATGAAGGTTCCACAGCCATAAGTGCTTGTAATGCAGTACTCTTCTTTCTGAATTGATGGCCAGAAGCATCTTTTCCAAGAGAGGAATTTTAACTCTGCTGACACTGCAGGCTCAAGGGGGGGCATGCATTTTTCCAGTACAAAGTTAATGTCCCAATCAAAGGTGGGTGCTCTCCTTGGTGGCCTTAAGTTGTTTGCCCCTCTCAGGAACTGTTTGATGAGAGGGTGAGGGAAGAGAGGTTGCTCAGTGTTTTAATGAGCCGAGATGGCAGAGGCATGGATGGAGAAGGATATGCCTCTGTGGAGTAGATCTGCTAGGTAATCCAGGATTAGAGGCAAGGAGGGCAGTGCTGTGTCCTCTCCTTTAGATTGAATCCAGGAACAATACCTATTCCACTTATCAGCATAGGACTTGCTTGTACTGGGTCTTCTGGCTTCAAGAATGACACTTGCTTGCTTAGGCCGGTCACTGGGGGAGAATTCAAGGAATAAACCAGGCTGCAAGATTCAGGGTTTGCAGCTGCTGATGTAAGATCTGTCCCCCCTGCTGAGTGAGGAGGGTTGGGATCTGGGGTCGGTGCCAGGGTGGCACCGGTGACAAGCTGTTCATTAGTGCGTGGCCAGTCCAGGGCAATCAGGATTGCACTTGGTCTGTCCTGTCTTATCTTGAGCAATAATCTTGAGAGAAGAGGCAGAGGGGGGAATGCATAAATTGAGAAGTTTACTCACTGGAAGGATAGGGCATCCACTTTCCAGGCCCTGCTGTGAGGTGTCCTAGTGCAGAATTTGCTGAGCTGGTGATTGCAGGGGGAGGCAAAGAGAGCCACCTCTGGGGTCCCCATTTCTCAATCAGAAGGTTGAAGGTGCTGAGCTCAAATTGCCACTCGTGTGGGTCAAGGAGATTTCTGCTTAAGTAATCTACCAGTGAGTTTTGTTTGCCTGGCAGGAATTGAGCTTGTGGATGGACCTGCATGTCCAAGGCAGTGTTCCACAGGGCCATGGCTAGCCTGCAGAGTGGGTAAGATTGGATTCCCCCCTGCTTGTTGATGTACCACATAACTGTGGTGTTGTCATTTTTTTTAGCAGGTGTCCTGGTGAGAGTAGGGATCTGAAAGCTATCAGAGCGTGCTGCATAGCTAGCATTTCTTTCTGGTTGATGTGCAGATGAAATTGAATTGGGCTCCAGTGGCCCTGAACGCACTTGCTATCCATGTGTGCCCCCCAGGCATAGTCTGATGCATCTGTGGTTAGGGTCTGGGTGGCATGCGGTTGAGTAAAGGGCAGTCCCTTGTTGTGGTTGCATGCTGCTGTCCACCAAAGAAACTCTGTCTTTAGACAAGGTATGATAGGAATGACTGTTTCTAGATCCTGAGAATGTTGGCACCAAAGACTTTTTAAGTACCATTGAAGTTTCCTCATATGCAGTCTGGCATATGGAATTAGTAGGATGCAAGAGACCATGAACCCTATGGCCTGCAGGATTTTCCTTGCAGATAGCTGGGTCTGGTGGCCATTTGAGTAGAAGAGTCTGTCAGATAGGCTTGTTTTTTTGGAGTGAGGAATGCCATCTGGGATGCTGTGTCCAAGTTTGCTCCCAGGAATACAATCTTTTGACTGAGGACTAGTTTTGATTTCTTTTCGTTGATGGTGTAACCCAGGGAGGTTAGAAGTTTTTTTACAAATATCAGGTGCTGCAACAGCATTTCCTGACTGTCTGCCTGAATACAGGCAGTCATCCAAGTATGGGTAAATTTGAATATTTCTCTGTCTGCGGTAAGCAATGGCTGGAGCCAGGCATTTTGTGAATACTCTGGGAGCAGTGGATAAGCCAAAAGAAAGTGCAGAGAACTGATAATGCATAGATCCTGCCCTGAAGCAAATACATTTCCTGCAGGATTCCCTTATAGGGATGTTCAGATAGGCTTCTTTTAAGTCTAGGGTGACTAACCAGGCATCTTTGGCTAGCATAGGTAGAAGCTGCTGCAGGGTGAGCATTTTGAATTTTGGTACCACCAGGAAGGTGTTGAGAGTTGAAAGATCTAGGATTGGGTGCCAAGTGCCCTCTTTTCTGGGTACCAGGAACAGTTTGGAATAGACTCATTGACCCATCTGTTCTGCAGGAACAGAATGAATTGCCCTTATAGAGAGCAGGGATTGAACTTGGTTTTGTGCCTCAACCCACTGGTTTGGAGGAAGGTCTGGGAACCCTTTTGGGGTTGGCAGTGAGTGGAAGTAGAATTTGTACCCCTGGGATACAATATTGGGGACCCATCGGTCCTTGGTTATGAACATCCAGTTTTTTGCATGAAGGGTAAGTTTTCCTCCTAGCAGCACAAGAGAACACTAGTAGCCAATTTTATCAACTCAGTCTTCCAGGAGCAAAAGGTTAGGGGAAGGAGAGTCGGATGTAAGAATGAAGGTGAGATGGACAACACACGTGGAACATTAGGGTGAGTACATAACTTCTTTATGTGATGTTGTCCTAGCGCTCCTTCATTCTTACTAAAAACGTCCAAAAACTAATAGGCACAAGACAAGACGAGCGTACACTGCAAAGTCCAACAAGGTTTAATAGCCGAGTAAAACAAGCTTACAGCAATCAGTAGTTCGGTGCACACTCCAGTAACCGCCAAGCAATAAAAAGTTAAAAACAATCTGGCTGCACAGAATCCAAGTCACAAAGTGTAAAGCGCTTTTCGTTAGGAAACACTTCTCCTAACTTCTTCAGACAATAGTGCTCGGAAAGAAAAAACAAGTTTAAGTACTATCCTAGTGACTCATACTTGTTAATACAATTAAGCACAGTCACATAAATTTAAAGGTATAATCCTAAAATACTAAAGTCAAACAGTTTGTTTTTGTTAAGTCATTGCCTTAGTTTTATAAAAAAAAAAACAAAGTTCTGTTGTAACGGAACATGTAGTAAATAGTATTAATTAAAACTGTAGTTAGTTCACTTTACTTATAGCTAATGTTCAGGGACCCGTGGAAGTAATAATCTTTTCATAAAAAACTGTGTTGTGTAACGTTTCTTTTAACCTTTAAAGGTGAGTGTAACTTAGCAATTATAAACTCCCTAGGGCTAATGAGCATCTATTATTTAACCATCCAACAAAAGTAATATGTGTACAGCTACTATCTCTTAAGGCTCTTTAATTTTAGCACACATAGAATAGAAGTCATTTCATTCAAGCCCGGTGGAAAGCATGCATCGAGTCTAAGCTGCCACAAAAGTTCCAATTTCTCCAACATAAGTGTAGATGCCTCTCCTCTACTATTCATCTCAATTGAGTCGATGGCCTTAAATTTGAAACTGTGGTTAGGGTTTTCAATGCAGTCTCTAGCTAGTGGGCTCTCCATTTTCCTTTTGTTAATGTAATAAACATGTTCATAAATCCTCTCCTTAAACTTATGATCAGTCTTGCCTACATAGAAACTAGGGCAGCACTGACATAATGCAACATAGACTACGGCTTTGGAGTTAGTTAAACTTGTTCTTCAGGTAATAGTATTGCCCCCTAATAATGAATGTTGACCCTATAGCAATGTGTCGACACTGATTACATGCCTCACATTTAAATGTCCCTGGGGTGCCTCAAAGTGCTGTTACTACTTTCAATAAGTTTTTTTAGGTTCCTTCCTTTTTTCCAGGTGACCAGCAGTTTATCTCCCAACTTTCCTTGTATATCCCTATCAGACAGTAACAGCTGCCAGTTTTTGCCTAGTATTGTGATCAGGGCTTCATAATCTAAAGAGAATGTAGTCACGAATCTCAAACAATTTTGCTCCCTTTGTGGTCCAATACTATTCCTAACTACGGGGTTACTCAGTTCTATCTCTACTGAGATGTTGGTTTCCAAAGTGTAAATTGCTGTCCATCCTTGGGAGAGGATGGGTGTGAAGTGGCCAGAGGCCCTTTTACTACTCACCTCCCTTATAAGGTCAGCAATCAACTCAATGCGGTACCCCCTCTTGAGGAACATGGGCTTCAAAAGTTCACATTCTTCAAAGAAGTGGTCATCCTCCGTAGTCATCCTGGACGCTCGTAACAGTTGGCCCTTCACTACACTCCTCTTCTGGTGCAGCGGGTGAAAACTAGTGTAATGTAAGAATGAGTTAGAGTAAGCACTCATTCGGAAAATCCTTGCTAGATATTTTTTCTGGGCTCTATCTTCAGATAATTCAACATCCAAGAAGCTCATAGAATCTATGTGGAAGTTACTAGTAAACCTGAGAAAGGCGGTGGGCCTATTAAACTGCTCCAAAATTTTTGCAGCTAGTTCAACACCCCCTTTAATAATCTTAAAAATGTCTAAAAAGCAGGTGTAATAATAAATGCACTCATTCAGTCCAGGGTGATCAAAAATGGTGTCTTTTTCCCATTTGGCCATGACTAAATTGGTGAAACTAGCTCCACAAGGGGAGCCCATAGCTACACCAATCTGCTGTCTGAAAAATTATTTTTCAAAGGTAATATAGTTATTGGACAGTGTTATACCTAGCAATTCCTCCACCAGTCTCAGTTATGAATGTTCTGCCCCTTTAAATCTCATATGGTCGATAACCCATTCTATTCCTAAGGTTTGTGGGATCACCGTATATGGATTGCAAACATCCACTGTTAAAAAACAAAAGTGCTCATTATAAGCTAAAGAGTTAATACTGATCAAAAATGTCCAAGAGTCTTTGCAAATCTGAGGTTCCAGGGCCACAAATCTCTTCAGAATGTCATCTATCACCTTAGCACAAGAATAGGTGATTGATTGTCGAGTGTCCACTAAGGGGCGCATAGGTGGATCTCCTTGATTCTTGTGGATTTTAGGTATTCCAAAAAGTACAGGTAGTCTAGGTGACAGTACTGACAAATAGTTAAACATGTCAAGGTCGATGAGTGAGTCAATGAACATATCATTCAGGAACATTCTGATACGGTTGTATGCTATGTTCAATTCGTTCAGGCTCATTTTAATATATGCATTACTTTCAAATATCTTCCCCATTCTTTCTTTGTAGTCTATTTTGTGCATAATGACCAGTCCTCCCCCTTTGTCAGGTTTCATTAGGCGGACTGGTAAAAGTCTAAAGTTGCTTAGAGCTTCTCTTTCGTTCTTGTTCAAGTTGATCCTTAATTCAGACTTATGTTGACGGTTAATAAAAGCCCTAACGTCCATTTCGCACATTCTTTCAAGTAGTAAAATGGATGGATGTAAAGGGGGATTGAATGTACTAGAAATATGTAAGTTTGGGTTTCCATTGTAGTTCCCGTTACCCAACATTCATTGTAAATTGAGTTTAGTGTAAAGTTTAAAGTCCAGTAATAAGGACCCTATATCAGTAGCATGAGTTGGAATGAATGCAAGTCCTTTTGCAAAAATTTCAACTAATAGAGGGCCGATAGTGTATGCGATAAAGTTGTAAATTTTAAAATCTCTGCTTTTATTCATTACTTTACAAGAGTGTTTTTTTGAACTGGCCCTTTGGTGAAAGGTCACCTCTTGTTCCTGTTGTTGTTGTTCCTCCTTGTGTTGTATTTCCTCTGTTGCTTGGGGGTAGATTTGTTCACCCCCTGCCCCCGATGGTTCATGGAGTTTTTTGAACATTATTTGAACTCACGCCCGCCATCTGAGAATTGCTGTCATCATCATCCTGGTCTGTGAAATAGTTGTTTTGGTGGGCTTCATTCTCATTTAGTGCCCCTCGGTTTCTAGACCCTAGTAAACCCTCATTTTGATTGCAGTTACTATTATCAGATGTATGTACCCCTTGTGGTATTAAAACCTCTAGGGGCATTCCATATTTGTGATGGGGGCAGGTCTGGGTAAGCTGTTCAATTTGCATAGTCCCTCCGGTCTCTGTTAATTTTCCTAATTTTAGTGTCCCTAGTTTTTGACAGTAAGTTATTAATGCTGGTAAAAGTCCTGTTATATTCAAAATGGTATCTTTGGAAGTCAAGGTCCCTTTTAATTTCTTCGTTGAGGGTAGTAACTTCACTAGATAATTCATTAATATGCACCTGATAATGCTTGGACATAATCTTCAATAGTTCTAACCAGAGTGTTGAAAAATGTCACTAGTTCCATGTGAAAGGCAGAATCTTTAACTAGTCCAGTAGGATACTGCCAAAAACGCAAGCCTTTCAGCACAATCTTCTCTAAGATATTCACTAAAGTAGTTCACTTCTAGTTGTAGTTTTCTTATTTTAACAAGTTTAAAATCAAGCAGTTTTAGTTTCTCCACAATACTCACACTCCCAGTCACTGGTTGTCCCACTAAGTTGTCGGTAATGTTGTCAGCAAGTAGTTTAGGCTCATATCCCTGAGCCATGAATTTAAGTCCGGGACTCCAATAAGCCCTGGTGTACTGTGCCCTGCCGTGTTGGCAGGTATTGTGGGTTGAATTCCATGGTCCCTTGCTTCAGTAACACTACCGGTACCAGTATTCAGATGAGTGTTTCTCAAAGTGCTCGTCACATTGGTACCTGCACTAGAAACAGTAATGTTCATATTTGAACTTCTCTCCATTCGGGTGTTTTGCGATAAAGTATCCATGCGTGTAGCCAGGTCATCCAGCCTTTGATTCATAACTTCAATTAGTAAGGTCAGGTTCCCAACTTCAGTTTGGGTTTGAGTCTGTGTTAGAAATGGAGTCTCAGTGCCGTTCAACTCCACAAGAGACATGTTTGCTAAAAACGTCCAAAAACTAATAGGCACAAGACAAGACGAGCGTACACTGCAAAATCCAACAAGGTGTAATAGCTGACTTACAGCAATCAGTAGTCCGGTGCACATTCCGGTAACTGCCAAGCAATAAAAAGTTAAAAACAATCTGGCTGCACAGAATCTAAGTCACAAAGTGTAAAGTGCTTTTCGTTAGGAAACACTTCTCCTAACTTCTTCAGACAATAGTGCTCAGAAAGAAAAAATAAGTTTAAGTACTATCCTAGTGACTCATACTTGTTGATACAATTAAGCCAATTAAGCACAATCACATAATTTAAAGGTATAATCCTAAAATACTGAAGTCAGTTTGTTTTTAAGTCATTAGGCAAAATGACTGCCTTAGTTTTATAAAAAAAAACAAAGTTCTGTTGTCTTGTAACGGAACATGTAGTAAATTAAACAGTATTAATTAAAATCGTAGTTAGTTCACTTTACTTATAGCTAATGTTCAGGGACCCGTGGAAGTAATAATCTTTTCATAAAAAAAGTACAGTTTTGTACCTACCATAAATGTAGATGTTCAAGTGTATACACTGCTGCAGTCATTGCACTTGGGTTATCCTGCTGTCAGGCGGGTCCCGCAATCGGCCCGAGTTCCAAAGTCTTGGTCTGGCGTCGATTGCTGTCACTTCTTCCCTGACGTCAGTTCGCCAGGGGTATGCAAGATGCAGCCGACGACATTTTCTTCATTTTTCTTGCCACAGATGTCAGGTGCCCCAAAAAGGTAGGCAATGTAAATTGCTAATAAAACATACATAAGAAAAGTAATGAAATACTTTGTTACCAGCAAATACTTCCCATAGGTAGCAAAGGGTAGAATACTCGGGTAACAGCAAGTAAGAGGGGAAGGAGGGAGGGTAAGTTGCTGCTTCCAAAATGTCCTTGGTAGGTACTCCTCTGAGGTAGGCAGTTGAAGTGGCTGTTGCCCTGGTGAAATGAGACCTAATGCTGTTAGGTGCAGCTTTCCCATGATGTGTATAGCAGAAATGTATGCAATGCCCTATCCATTTTGAAATGGCTTTTCCCAGTGTTCCTGCAGCATATGATACAAACAATTGCTCAGTTTTCCTGAAAGCTTTAGTTTTGTCCAAGTAGAAGCGTAACTGCCTGTGTATGTCCAAGGAATGCAGTAGTCTCTCCCCTTTATTCTGTGGATTTGGATAAAAAGTTGTCAAGGGAATAATTTGGTTTAGAGCCACACTTGATACCACCTTTGGCATAAAAGTAGGGTTTGTTCTTAGACACCCTGTTTTGGTGGAAAATGATGGAAGGTTCCACTGCCATTAGTGCCTGTAATTCTGAAATTCTTCGTGCTGAGTTTATTGCCAGGAGCAGAGCAGTTTTCCAAGAGACATATTTTAAGTCTGCTGAGGTAGCTGGCTCAAAAGGAGGTAAAGTTACTTTTTCCAAGACAAAGTTGAGGTCCCAAGTTGGAGTTGGTGCTCTATGGCGGTCTTATGTTTTTAGCCCCTCTGAGGTACTGTGTTACCAAAGGGTGAGAAAACATTGGTGGATCTGTGTTGTAATGAGCAGAGATGGCAGAGGCATGGATCTTAATGGATGAAAAGGAGAGGCCCTTTGTCCAGCATCTCAGTCAAGTATTGTAGTATCTGAGGAATATTTAGGACAAGAGGGTCAAGGCTGTGCACCTGGTTCCAGGCACAGAATCTCTTCCATTTATCCGAATAGGCTTTCCTGGTACTAGGCCTTCTGGCCTCCAGAATGACATCCATAACAGCTTTGGAGAGAGGCATTGTTTGAATGACTAAGGACTCTGTCATGCAGCCAGGTTTAAAGTCTTGAGCTGGCTGTGAAGTATCTGATTGTTTTGCTGAGTCAGAAGTTGAGATTTGAGGCAAAATCCATGGTGGTCCTTGTGCTAAGTTCTTTAAGATTGGATACTAGTGCTGGCTTGGCCAGTCTGGGGCAATCAGGATCATCTTTGTCCTTTCTTGTCTGGCTTTTATGAGTACCTTTGAAAGGAGAGGCAGTGGTGGGAAAGCGTATACTTGTAGGTTTCTCCAGCTGAATGAGAGGGCATCCACTTTCCATGCTTGTGGGTGGTAAGTCATTGTGCAGAATTTCTGTAGCTGGCAATTCATTGGGGATGTGAACAGATCTATATCCGGGCTCCACCATTTTTGTGTTATCATCCTGAACATTTGTGGATGTAATTTCCACTCGTGCGGATCCATGATATTTTTACTTAAGTCGTCTGCCAGTGTGTTTTTCTCTCCTGGCAGGAATTGTGCTTGCAGATGAACTTGATAGGTTATAGCTGTATTCCACAAGGTCATGGCTGGTCTGCAGAGGGGATATGAACGAGTGCCCCCTTGCTTGTTTATGTACCACATAACTGTGGTGTTGTCTGTCTTTAGAAGTAGTTGTCCTGGATGCAGAAGGTCCTTGAAAGCTATAAGGGCATTTTGTACAGCTAGCATCTCTTTTTGATTGATGTGAAGATGCCTTTGTTCTGTGGGTCACTTGCCCCGAATACATTTTCCTGCCATGTGTGCTCCCCTGCCTGAAAGGCTGTCCCTTGTTGAGGTGACAGGCTTGAGCCCACCATCGAAACTCCTGTTGAAGGCAAGGAATAAGTGGTATTACTGTTCCAAACTATGATAGTGTTGAGACCAGACACTCTTTAGGTACCATTGTAGTTTCCTCATATGCAGTTTGGCATATGGACTCAGTAGTATGCAAGATGCCATGTAACACAAGGCCTGCAGAATTTTTCTTGCAGGGAGTTGAGTTTTTGTTGCCATCAATTGGAAATATTGAGTCAGTTGTCCTTGCTTGTCTGGCGTGAGATAAGCCATCTGGGCCATTGTATTTAAGCTTGCACCCAGGAATATCATCTCTTGTGAGGGCACTAGTTTTGATTTCTTTTCATTTAGTGTGTACCCTAGGCAAATTAGCAGTCTTTTTACAAACACCAGCTGCTTTAGAAGAATGTCTTTACTCTCTGCTTGAATAAGGCAGTCGTCCAAATATGGGTAAATTTGAATTCCTTTTTGTCTGCAAAATGCAATTACTGGTGCCAGGCATTTTGTAAAGACCCTGGGCGCAGTAGATAAGCCAAAGGGCAGTGCAAAGAATTGGTAGTGCATTGAACCTAAGAATCTGAGGTATCTTCTGCAATTTTGTCTGATGGGGACATGCAGGTATGCCTCCTTGAGGTCCAAAGTTATGAGCCAAGCTTTCTTGTCCAGCATGGGAAGAAGCTGCTGTACTGTCAACATTTTTAATTTTGGAACATCCAGGTAAGTATTTAGAGAAGAAAGACCCAGAATGGGCCTCCAGGCTTTGTCCTTTCTGGGAACCAGAAAGAGTCTTGAATAAAATCCATGTCCATGCTCCTGTGTTGGTACCTTTTGAATAGCTCTCATGTCCATGAGTGCTGTAATTTGCCTTTGAGTCTCTGCCCATTGATTTGGTGGCAGATCTGGCATTCCTTTTAACCTTGGCAGAGTGTGAAAGTGGAACCTGTAACCTTGAGACACAATATTGAGAACCTATTTGTCTTGGGTGATTATTTGCCAATTGTGACTGAAAAGTGCCAGTCCCCCCCCCCCCCAAGAGGGCTGCCAAGAGAGAGATGTTTGGCAGCTGTAGTGGGAAGTCACTGGGTCTGCTTTTTATAAGGTTGAGGCCTGTCTTCCCCCTCTTTCTGGGTTGAAGCACTCCATTGTCGAGGCCTTTAAGTACCTTGTGGTTGACCTCTGCCTCTTGGACGTCTGTATCTACCCCTTTGAGGTCTGTCTGAAACTGGAAAGGACCAATTCTTTGTTGGCCAATTTCTGCTAAATCAAGAAGGCTGAACCTGTAAGAAATCCTTCACCGTTTGCATAGATTTTGCTTTATCCTCCATTTTCTTTAATACCTCTTCTGCCTTAACTCCAAATAAAACATCCTGCTGCAAAGGTGCATCCAATAATTTTGCTTTAACATGATCTGGTAAAGTCTATTCTTTTAACCAAGCATGTCTTCTAATGACAGACCCTGTAACTGCTGCTCTGCAGGAGGCCTCTAAGGAATCAAAACCACATTGCAAAGTATGTTTTCCCACTTGTTCAACTGCATGCAATAAATCCTGCATTTCCTTATAGTTAGGAAGATCTGAATTTGGAAGCATTTTTTGTTTCAACTGAGACATCAAATATTGCTGATATTTAAGCATGTGAAACTGACAATTTAGTGCTCTCATTGCTAAAGTTGCAGATGTGTATACTTTCTTCCCCCATCTGTCTAATGCCCTGGAATCTCTGTCTGAGGGGACTGGATTCTTTGCTGTAGAGGCCTTTACCCCCTTGGGACCCTGGGAAATAGTTTCAGGGTCAGCAACAGGGCTTTTATAAAGGAATTTGTGAGAGTCAGGGACTCTGTAGTATCTGTCTGGCTTAACTGGAGCTGGAGGTAAAGAATCAGGATTTAAGCTGGATTCAGCATACACATCATCCACAATACCTAACACTGGTGGAATAGCAAGGGGTCTCTGTGTTGAGGTAATAAAAGGAAATCTCTGAGCCTTTTCTTGGATTCTGAGTAATCCTGGCCCTCCCAATGGAAATGCTCCTGCATGGTATGTAAGGTTTCCCCAAAGGAGTAGTCCTCTGGTGGAGAGGCTGAAGGGATGGATTCCTCAGCATCAGAATCCTCATAAGGTGGTAAAGAGTATCTTTGGTCTGAGGATGAATCTGAGTAGATGGACACCTAGTCGGATGAGTCATAGTCTGCATCCTGTCTAGGCCTTTTATCAGGAGGAGGGTGGGACCCCCTGATCAGAGTAATTAGGTCTTCGGACATTTTGAGCATCTGTTTCTTAGGCATGGAGGCCTGTCCTGGTGAATGCTGAAGTTGTTTCTTTGTTTTAGATTTAGCAGAAGATTTAATGGTTAACTGAGTAGGCCTGAAAACACCCTCTGAAGCTGTGGGTTGTTTCAGCTACTCCGGAGCCCTCTGAAGGGTTAGTCTCAGTAGGCCGCAAGTCTGGTGTATCTGAAGGCCCAGCCATCTCCACATGGGAGTCAGAGGTGGTTCCAAAGAAGCGGTCATCAGGGGCTGCGAAGGCACCTCGCTGAAAACCGGAGAACCGGCGACTGGCCTTGTCTTTGCGCTTTTTGTGTATTCTGGTCGTCGGTTGTTCTGATGGCATGGTGTAATTGAATTTTCTGCCAAAATAATGTCCGGCAAAATCAAACAGACGTTTAATAGTGCGCTTGTTAAACCTAGCACAAAACAGACAACCAGTGACATTGTGGTCTGGGCCTAGGCATGGGATACAATAGGAATGGAAATCCTTATGAGGTATTTGCTTCCCACAAGAAATACAATTATTAACTTTTACTGACATCGGTCTGAGGCAAGAAAAAGTTTCCCCAACAGGGTACTTAGCTTTGTAGAAAACTTTGGTTCTGGATTCAGAATGAAAATCTCAGGAGTCGGCCGACCGGCACTTGTGAACTACTTTTGCATCGGGCACCACGCGACAAGAAAGACTGAAGAAAATGGCGTCGGCTGCATCTTGTATACCCCTGGCGCACTGACGTCAGGGAAGAAGCGACAGCAACCGACGCCGGACCAAGACTTTGGAACTCGGGCCGACTGCGGGACCGCCTGACGGCAGGATAACCCAAGTGTAATGACTGGAGCAGTGGAACATGATGAACATCTGTGTTGTAACGCTTCTTTTAACCTATAAAAGGTGGGTGTAACTTAGCAATTATAACCTACCTAGGGCTAATGAGCATTTATTATTTAGCCATCCAACAAAAGTAATGTGTGTACAGCTACTATCTGTTAAGGCTCTTTAATTTTAGCACACACAGAATAGAAGTCATTTCATTCAACCCGGTGGAAAGCATGTATCGAGTCTAAGCTGCCACAAAAGTTCCAATTTCTCCAACATAAGTGTAGACGCCTCTCCTCTACTATTCATCTCAACTGAGTCGATGGCCTTAAATTTGAAACTGTGGTTAGGGTTTTCAATGCAGTGTCTAGCTAGTGGGCTCTCCATTTTCCTTTTGTTAATGTAATAAACATGGTCATAAATCCTCTCCTTAAACTTACGATCAGTCTTGCCTACATAGAAAAGTACAGTTGTGTACCTACCATAAATGTAGATGTTGAGTGTATTCACTGTTGCAGTCATTACTCTTGGGTTATCCTGCTGGCAGGCTACCCGCAGTCAGCCTGAATTCCAAAGTCTTGGTCCGGCGTCGGTTGCTGTCGCCTCTTCCCTGACATCAGAGTGCCAGGGGTATAAAAGATGCAGCCGACGCCATTTTCTTTTTTCTTACTCCAGATGTCAGGTGCCCCCAAAAGGACAGGTTAAATAGATTATGCCAAAAAACACGCATGCACTAAGGTAAACATTTCCTTCATCTACAAGCAAATACACCACATAGGTTGTATAGACTAGAGAGGTACAGATAAGACCCAGCAAATGAAAGGGGGATGGTGGAAGGGTAACCTGGACTGCAACAGTGAATACACTTAAACATCTACATTTATGGTAGGTACACAACTGTACTATGTTCATCGTGTTGCACTGTTGCAGTCATTACTCTTGGACTGAACCCCAAAGCTGAGGATGGGTGGCTGGGCTAAATAGGATTAGGAGAGGCTAAAAGGCCCTGCAGAACTACAGTGGCAAAGCCTGTGCTGGGTTTTGAGTAGAGAGGTAAGTGGTAGTGCTTTGTCAAAGTGTGCACTGAACTCCAAGTTTCAGCCTCTAAGATGTCTTTGGTTGGTATTCCTCTGAGAAAGGCTGCTGAAGTGGCTGCTGCTCTGGTAGAATGTGGCCTAATGCCCTTAGGCACTGATTTGCCATGCTGTAAGTAGCAGAAATGAATGCAATGGCCTATCCATTTTGAAATAGTCTGTTTTGAGATACCCTTCCTTGTGATCC
Organism: Protopterus annectens; assembly: GCF_019279795.1. Classification (NCBI taxonomy): domain Eukaryota; kingdom Metazoa; phylum Chordata; order Ceratodontiformes; family Protopteridae; genus Protopterus; species Protopterus annectens. The sequence continues at coordinate 829,700,215 of NC_056744.1, forward strand.
TGCAACATATGCCACTAAAAGTTGCTCAGTCTTTCTGAAAGCTTTAGTTCTGTCCAAGCTTAGCTGTCTGTGTATGTCCAAAGAATGCAGAAGTCTCTCACCCTTGTTCTGTGGGTTTGGATAAAAGGTAGGCAAGTGAATGGTTTGGTTAAGGGCCACACTGGACACCACCTTAGGCATAAATGTAGGGTTCGTCCTCAGAGAAACCCTGTCTGGATGGAAATTGATAAAAGGTTCCACAGCCATGAGTGCCTGTAACTCTGAGACTCCTCTTGCAGAGGTTATTGCTAGAAACAGAGCTGTTTTCCAGGATAAGAATTTAATATCAGCTGTTGAGGCTGGCTCAAAAGGAGGCAGTGTGAGTTTTTCCAAGACATAATTTAGGTCCCATGCAGGTATTGGTGCTCTCCTTGGAGGTCTTATGTTTTTGGCCCTTCTGAGGTACTGTCTTAAAGGATGAGAAAAGATAGGCGGTTCCGTATTGTAATGGGTTGAAATGGCAGAGGCATGAATCTTAATTGATGAAAAGGATAGGCCTTTGTCCAGCATCTCAGTTAAGTATTGTAAAATCTGAGGAATATTTGGTACAAACGTGTCAATTCCTTGTTCCAAGCACAGAATCTCTTCCATTTTTTCTGCATAAGATTTTCTGGTACTGGGCCTCCTGGCCTCCAAGATAACATCCATTACAGCTTTGGAGAGTGGACTGTTCTGAATGGCTACATTATCCGCCATGCTGCCAGATTTAAGGTACTGATTTGGCTGTGCAGGATCTGATCGTTTTGTTGGATCAGTAAGTGAGAAGTTTGAGGCAATGTCCAGGCTGGACCTTGAGACAAGTTCTTTAGGATTGGGTACCAGTGCTGGCGTGGCCAGTCTGGGGTACCTTGGGGAGGAGAGGCAGTGGAGGAAAGGCATATACTGTTAGGTTTTTCCAGCTGAAGGATAGGGCATCCACTTTCCATGCTTGCTTGTGGTAAATCCTTGTTCAGAATTTATGTAGTTGACAGTTGTGAGGGGAGACAAATAGATCTATGTCTGGGCATCCCCATTTCCTTGTTATCATGCTGAAGACTTGTGGATCCAGTTTCCACTCGTGGGGATCCATGAGGTTTCTGCTTAGTTAGTCTGCCAGAGTATTTATTTTTCCTGGCAGGAATTGTGCTTGCAGGTGGACCTGATAAGTCAATGCTGTGTCCCACAAAGTTATGGCTTGTCTGCAGAGGGGGTAGGAATGTTTGCCTCCCTGCTTATGTACATGACTGTAGTATTGTCCGTCTTTATCAGTAGTTGTCCTGGATGAAGTAGATCCTTGAAAGCTATCAGGGTATTCTGAACAGCTAGCATCTCTTTTTGATTGATATGAAGATGCATCTGGCTCGCAGTCCATGTGCCCTGAATACATTTTCCTGCCATGTGGGCCCCCCAGGCATAATCTGATGCATCCGTTGTTAGTGTCTGCCTGGCTGTGGGTAAAGTGAATGGCTGTCCCTTGTTGTGGTGACAGGCCTTTGCCCACCATCGAAACTCCTGTTGCAGGCAGGGAATGAGGGTAATTAATGTTTCCAGGCTGTGGCAATATTGAGTCCAAACACTTTTTGGATGCCACTGTAGTTTCCTCATATGCAGTCTGGCATATTGAATTAGCAGAATGCAGGATACCATGAAGCCCAAAGCCTGCAAAATTTTTCTTGCAGATAACTGGGTCTTTGTTGCCAACATTTTGAAGTAAGAAGTCAGTTGTCTTTGTCTGGCATGAGATAAGCCATCTGGGCAGTTGTGTTTAAGCTTGCACCCAGGAATATTATCTCTTGAGAGGGTACTAGTTTTGATTTCTTTTCGTTTACTGTGCACCCCTAGGCAAATTAGTAATCTTTTTACAAACACCAGATACTGTAGTGCAATGTCTTTGTTCTCTGCTTGAATAAGGCAGTTGTCCAAGTAAGGATATATTTGAATTCCTCTTTGTCTGCAAAATGCAATTACTGGTGCCAGGCATTTTGTGAAGACCCTGGGCGCAGTAGATAAGCCAAAAGGCAGTGCAGAGGATTGATAGTGCATTGAGCCAGCTATGAATCTGAGGTATCTTCTGCAAGACTGTCTGATTGGGACATGCAGGTATGCCTCTTTTAGGTCCAAAGTTATGAGCCAAGCATTCTTGCCTAGCATGGGCAGTAGCTGCTGCAGAGTCAACATTTTGAATTTTGGAACATCCAGAAATGTGTTTAGAATAGACAGGTCCAGTATTGGTCTCCAGGCATTGTCCTTTCTGGGCACCAGGAAAAGTCAAGTAAAATCCTTGACCCTGCTCTTGTTGTGGTACTTGCTGAATGGCCCTCATGTCCATGAGGGATGAAACTTGCTTTTGTGCCTCTGCCCATTGATTGTGTGGCAGGTCTGGCATACCTTTTGCCCTTGGCAGGGTGTGAAATTGGAACCTGTAGCCCTGAGACACTATGTTCACGACTCATTTGTCCTGGGTAATCATGTGCCAATTTGGTGAAAAAAGTGCTAGTTTTCCCCCAAAGGGGGCTGCCAAAAGATAAGTGCTTGGTTCTGGCAGAGGAAAGTCATTGGGACTGTTTCCTGTATGGTTGTGATTTGTCTTCTCCGCTTTTGGAGGTAGAAGCACCCCATTGTTTAGGCCTGTATGAGCCTTGGGGCTGGGATCTGCCTCTGGGGCATCTGTATCTGCCTCTTTGTGGCCTGTCTGACACTGGAAAGGACCAATTCTTTGTAGGCCAGTTCCTGCTAAAACTGGGTGGCTGTACCTGTAGGAAGCCCTTAACTGTCTGCATGGATTTCGCTTTATCCTCCATTTTCTTCAACACCTCTTCTGCCTTAACACCAAACAAAGTATCATGCTGTAATGGAGCATCCAATAATTTTGCTTTAACATATAGAAATATGAGAGAGTCTGGAACCCTGGAGTATCTATCTGGCTTAGCAGGTGCAGGGGGTAGAGAGTCAGGAGACAGGCCGGACTCTGAAAATGCATCTACAATGTCTAGAACAGGTGGAATAGCAAGAGGTCTGTGCTGAGGTAGTAAAAGAAAATCTCTGAGCCTTTTCTTAGATTCTGAATAATCTTGGCTTTCCCAGTGAAAATGCTCCCTCATGGTATGCAAGGTTTCCCCAAAAGAATAATCCTCAGGAGGAGAGGCTGAAGGAACAGATTCCTCAGCATCAGAATCCTCATAGGGAGGAAAAAGAGTATCCCTGTTCAGAAGAGGAGTCAGAGGAAACTGAAACCTGATCAGAAGAGTCACATTCTGTCTATTGCCTAGGCCTCTTATCAGGAGGAGGATGGGAACCCCTGATCAAAGTAATTAGGTCTTTGGCCATTTTAAGCATCTGTTTCTTAGGCATGGAAGTCTGTCCAGGAGAATGCTTTACTTGTTTCTTTGTCTTTGAAGCTGAGGTAGGCTTGACATATAATTGTGTAGGTCTGAAAACACCCTCAGAAGCCGATGCCTGCTCAGCGGCTCTGGACCCATCTGAGGGAACAGTTTCCGAGAGTCCAATACCTTGAGTATCCAGAGGCCTAGTCGTCTCCACGTGGGAGTCGGAAGCGGCCTGTGGCTCTGTGGTAGCGGGCGTCAGGGGCTGCGAAAGCGCCTCACTGATAACCGGCGAACCGGTGACTGGCCTAGTTGGGGCGTCGTCTGTTTTGGACCTCGGATGCCTGTCCTTTTCCTTGCGCTTTTTATAAACTCCGGTCGTCGGCTGTTCCGATGGCATTATATAATTAAACCTTCAGCCAAAGTAATGAAAGGCAAAATTGTACCGATGCTTAATAGTGTGTTGGTTAAATCTAGCACAAAACCGACAGCTAGCAACGTCGTGATCAGGGCCTAGGCAAGGAATACAGTAAGAATGAAAAATCTTATGAGGCATTTGCTTCCCACAAGAAATACAATTGTTAACTTTTTCTGACATCGGTCTGGAGCAAGAAAAAAAGTTTCCCCAACAGGGTACTTAGCTTTAATGAAGACTTTGGATCTGAAATTCGATTTTGAAACTCTCAGGAGTCGGCCGACCAGCACTTGCGAACTGCTTTTGCTTTGGGCACCGCGCAGCAAGAAAGACTGAAGAAAATGGCGTTGGCTGCATCTTTTATACCCCTGGTGCTCGGACGTCAGGGAAGAGGCGACAACAACCGACGCTGGACCAAGACTTTGGAATTCAAGCCGACTGCGGGAAGCCTGCCAGCAGGATAAACCAAGAGTAATGACTGCAACAGTGAAACACGATGAACATCTAGAGCAGCACTGACATAATGTTACATAGACTAAGGCTTTGGAGTTACAGTTAAACTTGTTCTTCAGGAAATACTCTCGCCCCCTAATAATGAATTTTGACCCTCTAGCAATGTGTCGACACTGATTACATGCCTCACATTTAAATGTCCTTGGGGTGCCTCTAAAAGTGCCGTTACTATCCATGTTCCTCAAGAGGGGGTACTCCCATTGAGTTGATTGCTGACCTTATAAGGGAGGCGAGTAGTAAAAGGGCCTCTGGCCACTTCACACCCATCCTCTCCCAAGGATGGACAGCAACTCACACTTTGGAAAGCAATTTCTCAGCAGAGATAGAACTGAGTAACCCCATAGTTAGGAATAGTATTGGACCACAAAGGGAGCAAAATTGTTTAAGATTCGTGACTACATTCTCTTTAGATTATGAAGCCCTGATCACAATACTGGGCAAAAACTGGCAGTTGTTACTGTCCGACAGGGATATACAAGGAAAGTTGCGAGATAAACCACTGGTCACCTGGAAAAAAGGAAGGAACCTAAAAAACTTACTGAAAGTAGTAACAGCACTTTTAGAGGCACCCCAGGGACATTTAAATGTGAGGCATGTAATCAGTGTCGACACATTGCTACAGGGTCAAATTCATTATTAGGGGGTGAGACTATTTCCTGAAGAACAAGGTTAACTATAACTCCAAAGCCTTAGTCTATGTAGCATTATGTCAGTGCTGCCCTAGTTTCTATGTAGGCAAGACTGATAGTAAGTTTAAGGAGTGGATTTATGAACATGTTTATCACATTAACAAAAGGAAAATGGAGAGCCCACTAGCTAGACACTGTATTGAAAACCCTAACCACAGTTTCAAATTTAAGGCCATCGACTCAATTGAGATGAATAGTAGAGGAGAGGCATCTACACTTATGTTGGGGAAATTGGAACTTTTGTGGCAACTTAGACTCAATGCATGCTTTCCACCGTGCTTGAATAAAATGACTTCTATTCTATGTGTGCTAAAATTAAAGAGCCTTAACAGACAGCTGTACACACATTACTTTTGTTGGACGGTTAAATAATAGACGCTCATTAGCCCTAGGGAGGTTATAACTGCTAAGTTACACCCACCTTTTATTGGTTAAAAGAAACATTACACAACACAGTTTTTTATGAAAAGATTATTACTTCCACGGGTCCCTGAACATTAGCTATAAGTTAAGTGAACTAACTACGATTTTAATTAATACTATTTAATTTACTACATATTTCGTTACAAGACAACAGAACTTTGTTTTTTTTTTATAAAACTAAGGCACTCATTTTACCTAATGACTTAACAAAAACAAACTGTTTGACTTCAGTATTTTAGGATTATACCTTTAAATTATGTGACTGTGCTTAATTGGCTTAATTGTATTAACAAGTATGAGCCACTAGGATAGTACTTAAACTTGTTTTTTCTTTCTGAGCACTATTGTCTGAAGAAGTTAGGAGAAGTGTTTCCTAACGATAAGTGCTTTACACTTTGTGACTTGGATTCTGTGCAGACAGATTTGCTTGGCAGTTACCGGAGTGTGGACCGGACTACTGATTGCTGTAAGCTTGTTTTACTCAGCTATTAAACCTTGTTGGACTTTGCAGTGTATGCTCGTCTGGTCTCCTTCATTCTTAGGTTGGGACAGTGTCTCTAGCACCACCTTTCTTGGGATGGTCAAGGGATAATATTCTTCAGAACTGTGGAACCAAAGGAGGCCCTGTTCCTGGATGCCAAATGGACTTTGTAATGAGTGATAAAGGTATGTGGTTTTGCCCATGTTGCTGCAGCACAAATGGTATCAATAGGCAGTCTAGCCCGAAAGGTGGAAGAAGTTGCAATTCCCCTTGTAGAATGACCATTTATTTTGAGAAAGATCTTTGTTTTGAGATTTGTAAATGAAGGTTATACAATCTAAGAGCCATTTTGAAAGCGTCACTTTAGAAATTGAAGCACCTTTCTTTGAATCTGAAAATGATACAAATAGTTGGTCAGATTTTCTGAAGTCCTTTGTCCTATAAAAGTAGAAGCGTAATTGTCTATGTGCATCTAGTTGGTACAGCATCTATTCTGCCTTATTCTCATAGATAGGGAAAAACACTGGTAGCGCTATGGATTGGTTTAAAGTAGAGTCTAAACATACTTTGGGTAAAAAGGAAGAGAGTTTGTTCATAAGGATACTCTGTCTCTGTGGAAAATCATGTAGGGGGGCTTTACTGACAAGGTCTACAGTTCTGACGCCCTTCTAGCAGAAGTAATAGCTATCCAGAAGAATAGTTTTCCCAGACAAAAAATTGAGATCGCAGGATGATGCTGGCTCAAACGGAGGAAAGACAAAATTTAAGTCCCATTGTGCTGGAGGGTGGTCTTAATAAAAAGGTACCTTTAAAGGCGGCTTTGCATAGTCTGTGTGACATAATATTGAGGCCTGATTCACCTAAATGGAAACTGGATATCGCTGCTAACTGAACTCTAATAGTAGCTTTGGCTGCACCTTTATTGACTAGTTCTGCCAAGAACTCCAGAATGGAAGCTACTGGGGCATAAAAATGATCAATGTGATTAGAGGTCCATGAAGAAATCTTTCCATTTGTTTGTATATATCTTTCTCGAAGTCTTATGAGAAGAAATAAGGATTTGTTTTACTGAAGAAAAGTTAGGGAGCCTGGCTATGGTTGAAATCAGAGCAGCCAAGCTGTCAACTTGAGTGATAGAAGAGAGGGATGGAGTGTTCCTGATGCACGAGTCAGAAGGTCCGGAACTGGGTCCAAAATCCAAGGGTCCTCCCAAAGATGAGGCCACAGGAAGGAGAACCAGATTTGACAAGGCCAGTAAGGGGCGATGAGTATCAAGTCCCTTCCCAAGCAATTGGCTTTCTGAAGAACTTTGGGTATTAATGGAAAGGGAGGAAAGGCGTAGAGGAGACATGAGGGCCAATCTTGTACAAGTACATCCCTTGGTGACTCCCTTGGAAGGGGGATAAAGGCAAAGTAGCTGCTGTATTTGGCATTCATGGATGTGGCAAAAAGGTCACAGCAAGGCTGGCCCCATTTGCGGAAAAATCTTTTCTGCTACTTCCTGTTTTAGGGACCACTCGTGAGGCATCAGAATCACTCTGCTGAGTCTGTCTGCTACCACGTTGGATTTCCCCAGGATGTGCTTTGCTATCGGAAAGCATTGGGAGGGGGTCGCCCACTGCCATACTCTCAGGGCCTCCCGGTAAAGGGGGTAAGATCTGGTTCCTCCTTGTTTGTTTATGTACCATACAACTAACATGTTGTCTGTCTGTACTGCAATAGTTCCCAGCGAAAGGGAGTCCTGGAATGCTTGCAATGCTAGAAGACCCACTCTCATCTCTAGGAAATTGATGTGCAAATAGGCCTCGTGATCCTGCCAAGTGCCTTGGACAGTCTTTCCCAGATAATGTCCCCCTCACTCCATCTGAGAAACGTCTGTGGTGACTGTGACTAATGGTTGGGGAAGGACAAAGGGTCGATCTAGTGTCACCTGAGTAGAGTAAAGCCACCAACGAAGGTCTTTTTTGCAACATTCCATTATCAATATCTTGTAGAACATAGGTAGTTCCTGCACTGACCACTGAGTGGACAGTAACCACTGGAGAATTCTCATGTGCAGATGTGCTAATGAAATCAAGTTTATTGCTACTGCCATAGTCCTCAAGACTTTTAGGACTGTCCTTGCTTGTGCTCTTTTCTTGGAAAGAAGATTTACAACTTGGCATTGTAGAACTTGTACCCTTTCTGAAGGGAGTTTGGCCATCATCTTTGTTGCATCTAGTTCTGCTCCTATAAAAATGATACTCAGAGGGCAGCAAGGCAGATTTTTTTTGTAGTTTATTGTGATCCCTAATTGAGAGCAGACACGCAAGGTGGAGTCTTCTCACTTTTGTTAGTAGATGCTTGGTGGTGGCAGTTAGGAGCCAGTCATCTAGGTATGGAAACACTTGGAATCTTAGGCGTCTCAAGTGAGCCATGAATACTGCCATACATTTGATGAACACTCTGGGGGCTGTAGTGAAGCCAAAAGGCAGAGCCAGAAACTGGTAATGGCTGGCTCCCAGCTGAAAGCGCAGGTGTCTCCTGGATCACCTGTCCATTTTTATGTGGTAGTATGCATCATGGAGGTCTATCAAGCACATCCAATTGTCTTTTCCCAAAAAAGGGTGTATTCACTGCAGTGTTACTATCCAGAGCTTGGAGGTTTTTACAGATTTGTATAGGTTGCTGAAATTCAGATTTGGTCTCCAGTCCCCTATTTTCTTTGGAACTAAAAAGAACCTTAAGTAAGTTCCAGATCCTATTTGGTCTGCGGGAACTGTTTGGATGACTCTTGTCTAGCAACAATTTGTATTTCTAGAGTTGCCTCTTCCCTTTCACTGGGTGGAATGTCTGGGATTTTTTTCATGTTTGGGACGGGGTAGGCAAAGGGTATGGAGTAACCTCTGGATATGATGCTTTGTGCCCATTTGTCTTTTGCCATTTGTTGCCAGGCTTCTGGGTACAAAAGATAAGCAGCCCCCGACTGCCTCCAGAGATGGACAGGCGGGCCTCCTTCTCAGGAGCTCTGAAAGGGCTTACTAAAGAAAGATTTTCTGTCGTCCTGATTCTGTGGACCCCCTCTGCCACATGGTCGGCATCTTCCTTTAGCAGTTCCCCCTCTGTCCCGGGGGAAGAATCAACACGTGTGTCATGGAATGCTCTGGAATTTTCAAAACCACATTTTCCCACTACCTTTCTAACCTCTGGGGTAAGGTCTGGACTCCTACAGCAGAGAGAGTCTTTCCTTCCTGTTCACACCTGGTTAGTATGTCCTTGACTTTAGACCAGGACAAGGACGAGTCATCAAACGGGGCATTCACAAAGGAAGATTTAAAGGGTTCTGCAAAGTCACACAAGCACATCCAGGAATGTCTTAAGGAAATTCCTGAACCCGATGCTCTGCTCGCTCCATCCGGTGCATAAGAAATCAGTCCCATGGAGGAGATGGCCACAGAATTTAAGGTAGAGAACTGAGAGGGAACTTTTTCTGATGCCCCTACTACTGAACCTTGGAGAGCATCTCCTAGCTCTTTCAGGAGATTTCTCTGTAACCTTGTGAAGCGAGTCAGGTAATTCTGTGACCTAACAGCAAAGGTCACTGAAGAAAAAATGTGCTTTCCATAACTGTTCATAATGCGAGACTCCTTGTTCGGTGGATGGACAAAAGTCGTCTCTGACCGTTCCTTCTTGGTGGCTGCTGCCACCATCATAGCATCTACTGAGACTCCCTTTGTTAGGAAATTTTTGTCTGACGGGGAGGTAAACTTATTTGGCCTCAGAGGAACTGGTTCCACAAAATCTGGAGACTCCCATGCCTTTTGAGAAACTAAATCCATAAGTTTGTCGAAAGGCGGAGACACCCAAGGGGAGGAAGGGTGAGATCCTAAAGCCTTCAGGTACACAGACTCCTCCACTGAAGGGTTGGTGGACTTCCAGCCGCCTCTGTTTAATTATTCCCAAAATGTCGCCAAAGGAGACATTGTCAGGAGGCGACCATGGGGAACCTTCGGCATCATCAAGGTCCATATCCAAAGTGACGGACTCCTCTGGGGAGTCTAAATGCTTCCTCTTGCATAACCTCTTCTGAGGGACCTCTTCGGAGGGGTACTCTGGAGAGGTTTCAGAAGAGAGGGGGCACCCTGTGGGGCATCCAGAGGCTTAGGATTTCTATGTCCCTGTGGATGCATGGGTAGAGAGGCAGACACCGGTGCCTCTGGGGGAAAAATGCCCAGACTGGAGTGGAGCTGCCTGTGGGGACAGCACTCTCATCACCTCGAAGGCCCCCCACAGGCCTGATCCAAAGAAACCTCCAGCTCCGAGGAACACGAGGGAATCCTCAGAATCAAGGGGGACAGCTCCAAGGCTGATGTAGGAGCCAAGCTCACTCAAGCTGATGCCATTTGAGAGAAGTTCCCCGGACCCAACTAGAGAGCGTCGGCTCCTAGACTCGAGTTCTGATGGAACAGAGGACTGAGCAATCTTCAGATCTGATGATCCTGTGATAGGTCTCTATTCCAATGGTTCTACCAAGATCAGCTCCAAGGTTGGCTCGGAGGAGGAATAGGTACAGCAGGGGAGGGTTTGGTAGGATCAGAGGCCCTCACGGTTGGATTCAATAACAGTTTGGCAAGCACTGGTGTAAGAGTCTCTGCACCACCCGATCCACGTCATCATCAGACAGGCTCTTGGAAGATCGAGTCGAGGGGGCAGGAGATTTAGAAGGCTGAAGTAATGGTGACCTCAGAGATGGAGCTACTGGTTCCAATTCAGGGGACTGGCACCGTAACTGAAATTCCATTGGCACAGCGACTGATGGGACCGAAGTGGAAGGCCTCTCGGAACAGACAGCCTTTAGATCCGGAGAGGATACTTCAGCCACTTTTTTGGATGGCTCCGAGAAAGCGCTAGAAGATTAATTGCCAGACTTTGAAGGACCTGAACCTTCTTGAATCACTTTGGCTAAGGGGGTTTTCAAAAGGCCTCTTAAAATCAGTTTGTTTTTGCGTTCCAACAAAGCCCTGTGGCTGAAGGAGTGACAAATTGCACAGGACTCTTGCAGGTGAATGGCTCCTAAATAATGGACACAAATTGTACACCTGTCTGTAAGGGACATATTTTGTCCACATTCTTCACACTTTTTGAAGCCAGAGGGTTTAGAATCCTTAAAAGACATAACTACTACTGATCAGTAACAAGAAAGGAAATGCCCAACAATCAAATATATATATATATATATATATACACACACACACACACACACACACACACACACACACACACACACACACACATACACACAAAATTTATTTTTTAAACACCACCACCACCAATAGTAACAATTAATAACTAAACCTAACTCTAACTGAAAGGAAAGGTTGGCAGAGCCCTCTAACTTAAATGGGCTATGCCCAGAGGAGACAGAAAGGGAGGGGGAAACCCTCCAAGTTAAATGGGTCTTGGTAGATTAAGTCAAACAAACCAACCTGTAAGAATCAAAAAAGGGAAAAGGAAAGCCCTCTAACTAAAAATGGGCTGTTTGAATTTTTGATTTTAAGCTGGAATGGGGAAAGAAGGCCTTACAGAAAAAAAGATTGCTAACAGCAGTTCAAACACAAAGCCGCAGAAAATACCAACAGCAAGTCCAAGCGGTTATTAATACTAAAACACACTACAAAAACAGACTAGAAAAAAATAATTTTCTTCCAAAAAGGAGAAGAAATTGTACTTAGCCACAGCCAGATCTGGGGAGCCTTCCTAGTGCATGATGGGATAGGGGATAGTCACGAGATAATGAAAGACCTCGAGCTGGTGTACATGGCAGAGTCAGATCCAAACCCAACCTGCTAAGAACAAAGGTGAGAGAGGACAACATCACATCTAAATTTATCTTTCAAGATGCCAATAACACTCTTGGTAAACTTAGCAAAGAACTTTGCAGCATGATCAAATCAACCAAAGCCAGATACGAGATAAAAACAGCCACCCAGGCAAAGGATAACCACAATGCCTTCTTTAGCTATGTTAGAAATCTCAGAAACAATGCGCAGCCCTGACAATTCAAATGGTTACCGCTCAAGGGATCTCAAATTTTTTTTCAACATGAACAGAACATGTCGGAGGGATAGGCATGTATCACAGAATATTTCTTCTACTCCACATAGAGCAAGCACTAGGTCTTACTCTATTCAACTGTAATTTAGATGAATGGATGGGACTCTGCAAACTCATTCTCTGTTTAGCATCCATGTCCCTTATGAACAAAGGCAACAAGTAAATGTCTCAATATATCACTGTTCTACCTGTATCTCGGTAATCTGTAGGCAAATCAAATAAACAATCCACAACACTGATTGTATTAAAAGTTTGTCTGCCAAAATTGCATGAGATCTTTTACTATTTGTCGATTAAATGTTCAGTACTAAAAACTACCGTGGGAATAGGATTGTTAAGAACTTCACAAATCAATATCCTAGTAAGTACCTATGGCACTATAATCCTGCATATGCATATCATATGATCAGTAATGTGCAAAGGGTAGATCAGAGAGAGACAGGCTGTCCATCCAAATCAGAAGTGCATACAAATCTATCACTGGAGTGCTGACAAAACAGTTACAACTAATGGAAAGGGGCTACACAAAAACATTCAAGAAAGAATGAGCCAGATGAAGAGAAAGGGTTAAGAGGAAGAAGACAGGGATGTAATGGAGGTAAAACAATGAATGCATTTAAAGGGCAGACAATATCGGCTGCTTCCCAGCACGAAACACAACCACAGAATACTAAAGCTATGAAACAATTCAAAGTATCAAGAAACTGACAAACATTTACAGGGATGGGTATGTTAACTGACAGCTAATTTTTTTGTAATGAAGCAAAAAAGGCAGTTAGTATGCAACTAATGCATTTATTGATTTGAGTAAAATGCTTGAGGATTTCTAGGGTTAAGAATTCCCATCAATATACCAAAGACAGGTTAACAGACTGCCAAGACAGGCCTGAAATGAGTTGAAAAAAATGCACCTTTCAAATTTAGGTTGTACTCTGAACAGCTTCTGAAAAATATACACTGTACATTGAAATAGTAGTTCACAGTGAAAAATCTGTTCCTGCAACTGTGGTACAAGGTTACATCATAGAGGAACAAGACTTTTATTTTAAGAGCAAGTTTAGGTAGTATCTGGACAGTGCAACGTACTTGCACAATTAGACTCATTTTCATACAAAAATATGTTACACATAGATGTCAATTTTACATCAACTTTAAGCATTTGTTTCATATTTCATTACAAAATGGGTAGCAGGAAAACAGGAAGTTTGTACCCTACAGTAAATTTTCTTAAGCTCATTCCTTTAAGTATGACGCTTCACATTTGCTATGAAAATGGTACACTGTGCCAAACAAAAAAAAAAAAAGATCAGGGACTAAACTGTGGAAAAACACCGTAAAATATTCAGGATACAGAAGGATCAAAATGTATTTTAGCAGTATAATTAAAAAAAAATACACGTATTGCATCCAAATATTTGACACTTTTACAAAAAAAAAACATAGAGAACTCCCACAATCTGTCTTAATTGTAAGTAAATTATGAATGAAAACTGATCACCATTTTAAAAGGGTGACTAGGCACTCATTTCCTAGAACAAAAAACAAAGGGTAAACTTTAAAATTATTTTAAGAGCTAATAAGGGAACAGGTTATTATGAAACTACTGCTTTATAAAATATGATTTCAAGCTCATCTTCAAGCAAATGGTTTCTCTGTCAGAACAATCTGCTAAATGTTTTCCTGGGTTCAGCAGAAACATTGGAAAAGGGCTGTCACATTCTGCACACTAACTAAAATATCTTTGAAAAAAGAATCCAGTTTGGATGTTTTACCTCATGATAAACATTTAAAACATTAAAAAGAAAAAAAAATGCAAAACAATGCTACACATGACAAGCTACACAAATATACACAGTCAGGTGAAGCCCATATATAGGTTACACAAAAGAGTGATGCTCAAAAATGCAGTCCAAAAGAAGAGCATGCTGCAAGTAGCAAAGATGTTTGCTGTAAATATTAGAAATTTCACCTTCTCCAAAATACTATTTACCGTATTTCTATAAAAGAATTCTTTTAAATACAAGCATGAAAGTCTCTTGATAACCACCTCTATAATTTATTATTTTACTTGTACTTTAGATATTTACACATGAAGCCACAGAAGTGCAACCAGTCTTAGGTTTGGAATGTGTACTGTGTTCCTTGCAGATGAAGGCAAATCCATGTTTCTTCTTGAACTTCTGCAGGAATCCATGTTCAAATGTAATACTTGAAATGTTGCTAATCAAGTTCAAAATGCTGTCCTGTACACCCTCCCCAAACAATTCAAATGCAGAGCTGGCAATTTATAACTGTGGTAATTTGTCAACAGGTGTATCAAACTTGAAGTCTGAAGGGAAGAGATCTGCAGCTCTGGGGTAAACAAGTCTATAAGACTGCCTGATTGTAACATCAGCAACACCAGCAATGTCACCAATTTCTGAAAAAAAGAAAAAAAAAACATTACTCAGTTAGGAATACACCAGAATTACTTCATCTGCACTTTATATCAGCTCTTATTCAGTTGTACTTGCATGAAGACAGACTTCTACAAGCACGTGCAACCCCTGACAAACACTGAAAGACAAAATTTACAGTGAAGCCTCTTTCCCCAAACACTGTGTGTGAGGGGTGGTATGAAACATTTGTGAAGAAAGACAAAAGGGACCAAGCGTAGGCAACATGATTCTTGACTTGCAAGGATTTCCTGCCAAGACTAACCAGAAATATTCAGCCCTGTTCTTACCTCACACTAATGATTCCAAGTACTGATCAATGTAAGGCCGTAATGGCCACAATATGGTACACAAATTAGTGAATCATAACAGTGTTATATTCTCCTTTTTCAGCTGAAGAGGATCCAAATTATTATGGCTTAATGAACTACCAACCTATTAAAAGAAAAAAAAAATGCTGAAGTGGACTAAAGGAAAAACTCAATGCATTACTGATGGGTCTTTTGCAAATCATCTGCTTACTGAAATCTTCCAAGTGATCCAGGGCACATTTGGTATTGACATTTTCCAAGTCAAACTGCTACATATTAAATACATGTGAAACTCTCTTATGAAAAATGAGATACATTCCTCCAATGTCAGTTTATGTACACAAGGACCTTCCATTGATGGGGTTCATTTTTTTACCCATCACCATTTGGCATTTTTCCCTAAGATACCAGTATTTAGAGATGCCTGCGAGTCTACATCAATGCACACTGTGACACAACATGCCCACTACATAAGCATGTAAATTTCCCCAGGCTTACTGGCTCACCCAAGCCACTGCCAAGCACCTTACACTGATAAAAAGAAAATTTGACATCATCATTAAACAGAGAATACATAAACATATGCTTCCTGAGCTTAAAGGGAATTCCAGCAGCCAAGGCTGGGAGGACAGAACACCACCTTCAGACAGATGACAGATCAATCAATACGGGTCCTCTCACAGTTCAACTGATAAAATAGATGCGTATGTTACATATACTAAGGACCTTCCTTGATGTGTCAAATCTTAGACAGTGACAGACAGACTGGGAGATTTAGAATGGTCGCATAACAAAGAGCTCAGAGAGGCAAATCCTGCATTAAAGATGTCTAAATTGCACTCCAGAGTCATGGTCAACACAGTAATATGTGGCTAAACTGATCAAGTGGCACAAAATAAGAAGCGGTGCTGGTGGCAGCACAGATGTCTGCCATGGAGATATTCTTGAAGAAGGCACTGGTGGCAAACTCCAGTAGTAGAGTAAACCCTGACTGCTGCATTTACCAAGAGGTAACTAGCCACCTGATGGCAAAGTGCAGCTGGAAATCCACTTGGAATGCATCTTATTTGGCATATATGAGACCTTCTTTTTATGATGCAAAGGTGGCGCAGCAGTTAAGTTTTCCTAAAGTCACGTACTTGCCTCAGATAACACACAAGCTGCTTTGTGCACATTCAAGGTATGAAGAGCCCACTATCAGATGGTTTACACCTTGGAGACGACAACAGGGATATGGACAGACTGGTTCAGTGGCAAATTAAAAACCACCTTCATATTTTATTGGTTCCAAATTACTTTCTCAGTTCTTCAACAACTTGCTAGCACAGTCCTTCTAGCCCATAACCAACTGTAAAATAAGCACTGATAAACTATACAAGCCCTTTAGTATGGGAACTTGGGAGCAAATGTAGAACCCATCTGGTTGACAATGGAACTGCACGGATGCCTCACTATCTGACAATCTAAGCCAACATGGAGAAGGTAGAAAGTAGATCTTACCAATAGGGATGACTGAAAGTAGGCTGAAATTTGCTGGAGAGACTGGCAAAGGAACCACGGTACTGGTACTAAAGAGGGGAAGCCAACAGAGTGGGATAAGGCCAAGCAAAGTTTGGACTGCAGGTTAGAGACTGCCTTCCCTACCAGTGATCACTATCAGAGTGCAGGCAAAAAGTAAGGGGCACGGGAGTGCTAAGTGAAAGACCAGTTCTGGTAGAGTTATTAGTAAAGTCAAATCCACAACAGCAGTTGATGTTAAAAAGGGGATACACACTAGGGTATACAATATACTGCATAACTACAAGAATCAATCAGAAGAGCTTAGCAAAGCTTGGGAACAGAGAGAGACTGGAAAGGCAATTTACAAAGGAACAATGAGAAGCTGCCTACATGGCTCCCAAGTATAAAAGGTTTATGATTTTTGCTTGGACATATTGCACAGGTACTGTTATAACCCAAGTACACTTCAGGGAAATGTTCCTAATGTAGACATCAAATTCTGAAGGTGTGATGGAAAATGGTAATGGCAGGCATGTTATTTAGGAGTGCAATGAGCTGGACAATTTTAAAAACTTCCTACAGAGTGCTTTGTCAGAAATTTTGGGGGGAGGAAATGGCTGTATCTAAGGAAATGATTATGAGCTGGGACACAAGATCTGAATTGACTATACATAGTACGGCCTTAGTCTAATGTTATTGGCTGCCAAAAAAGCAATTGCTAGAAAATGGAAATCAAAATATAAATCTAATATAACTGAAGTGCTGAATATTGTAAAACTGGATTAAATAATTAGAGGGGGGATCTTTAGAAAAGGTAAGGAGTAAATAACATATAAATAAATAAAATTGATGGGAACAATGCATGCAGTATTGGATTGGGGTTGTGGATGAATGGATGGAATACATGCAGTATAATGCTCAGGAGGAGGAGTGAGGTTTAAAGGAAGGTAGGACATGAGCAAATTATGTAATGTTGAAGTGAATAACTGTTAAAGAAAAATGAAATGTATAATGCAGCAGTATGAAAAATGCTAGTATTGTTGATTTTTTTCTGTTAATATATGCGTGCCAATGTCTTGAAAGAATTCAATATAGTTTTGTTAAAAAAATGCTACAGTGACTGTAGTCTGCCCAGCCCTGGCAGAGACAGTCATCAGCAGTAAATACCGAGCAAAGATAATGACTCCTCTAATAAATAAAACATTCTTAACTAGAAATCCAGAAGCCTTTAAGTAAAAGGCTAAATGGAGAGTATGCATTTTGGTTATGCTGTAACACATGCTTGTAAATGTACAATGTCTTCAAAACAGGCAATGGTGGGACAGACATAGTAAAAATTGTACAGCAACATTAAATATTTTATACTTTTATGGCCAACATTACTCTTGCATAAATGCTAGTGATCATAGGGACTTTGTTGGTGCCACAGGGAGGTTCATTTTATTAAGTCAACATATTAGGCTTCATGACAGGAATGGATAAACAGTGCTACAAGTGGGAATAAGTTAAAATGCTCCTTTATGAGGTTTATCATATCTCTAAAGATACTAAGCTCAGGGAAGGAAATATGAGGACACATTCATCCTCATTACAATGAAGCCAAGGGAAGAGTGAACCTGATTAGTTTACGCTACATCCTCAGTCTGACTGGATGGGCTGCATTTTTCATCTCTACTTGACTCAAAAAGTAGACGCCAGAACAGTGGTTGGGATTCAGGTGGATTTATGAGTACCAACAGACAGGAACCAAAGTAAGACAAACTAGTGAAAAACAAAAAGACAGCTTGGAAACACCAAAGCAGTTCTCTCTCAGTTTAATTCTCTTTCAGTTTAATGAAGTGCTTTTCGTCTTGCACATGTGGCAAGACTTCATCAGAAACTGAAGCAATTGATTCAGTTGTTGATGATAGTCGGGGGGGGGGGCACGCTTACTCTTTTACTTGAGCAACTTGAGTTAAGTTGGCAAATACGCACTGGGGCAATGTTTTACCCGGGTTTGAATGAGACAATATCTTTAAACAGTATACTGAAGTTGAAAAATCTTAAAAGTTAATGTGTGTATGCATTTTTATAAAATGCGTTCATATTTGTGATACCTGACTATTTGACTCGGATATGTAAGTTTGACTTCTTAGTTAACTAAGTAATATCATATTTTGAGAGTCAACACAATAATTCGAGATATAGTATTGTTAGTATATGTATGTTTGTATATATATTTCTATCACTATTACAGGTAAAAATTCTGAAGGAAGGGAAGGGTTGAAATGTTCTAAAATATCGTCAGTCATATTCATTTTTAAAAAATGTTTTAAGTAGCAATAATGTGGATGTGCCTTTAAGACACAAGATTTTAATTAGAAGTGTCGTGACAAAAAGGGTGTGTATATATTGTTTGTGTTGAAGTTTGTTCAGTTTCTGATGTGCAAGACGAAAAGCGCTTCATTAAACTGAAAGAGAATTAAACAGAGAGAATTTGCTTTGGTGTTTCCAAGCTGTCTTTTTGTTTTTCACGGATTTATGAGTACAGCAGAGTACTCTTTAGCAGATCTTCTGTAACCATGCTATAAAGGAAAAGTACAGTTTTGTACCTACCATAAATGTAGATGTTCGAAGATCCACATTGCTGCAGTCCTTACACTTGGGTAGTCCGCTGTCCTCGGTCGGCCCGAATATCAAAGTATAAGGCTGACGTCGGTCAGGGCGCATTTGACTGACATCAGGACGTCAGGGTACAAATGCGCATGACCGACGTCATATCCTCAGTCTTTTCTTGCCCCAGATGTCAGAAGACCCTAAAAATAAAGGTCAAAACCAAAAGACAGCAAACAACCAACCAACCACCCTTGCACTAACTATATGTACAATATATACAATATACACAAAATGTACAACCCAACCCACACAACCACCTCTAACTACAAAGAGGAGGGAGGGTAAATTGGACTGCAGCAATGTGGATCTTCGAACATCTACATTTATGGTAGGTACAAAACTGTACTATGTTCTTCATCTCACATTGCTGCAGTCCTTACACTTGGGTAGAATCCCAAAGCAGAGGTAAGGGAGGATGGCTAACTACAAGGAAGCAGGAGCTGCCAAAATGCCCTGCAAAACAGCAGTGGCAAAACCAGCCCTGGACTTAGAGTAAAGTGGCAGGTGATAATGCCTAGAGAAAGTATGCACAGAACTCCAAGTAGCTGCCTCCAAAATATCCTTGGTTGCCACTCCCCTCAAAAAAGCTGTTGAAGTGGCAGTAGCCCTAGTGGAATGAGGCCTAATCCCAGCTGGAATCTCCTTGCCATGATGGGAATAACAGAAAGCAATGCAAAACCCAATCCACTTAGAAATAGTTTGTTTTGATACAGGCTTGCCCTGAGAACTCAAAGCAAAAGAAACAAACAACTGCTGAGACTGCCTGAACCCTTTAGTTCTGTCCAAATAATAACGCAACTGCCTGTGGACATCTAAAGTGTGCAAAATCTTTTCCCCTTTATTTTGGGGATTTGCATAAAAAGTAGGCAAATGAATAGTTTGGTTTAAAGCCACACTAGAAACCACCTTAGGCATAAAGGAAGGATTAGTGCGTAATGATACCCTATCCTTATGGAAAATCAAGAAAGGCTCAACCGCCATAAGGGCATGTAATTCAGAAACCCTTCTTGCAGAGGTAATGGCCAACAAAAAGCAGTCTTCCATGATAAATATTTCAACTCAGCAGTAGCTGCAGGCTCAAAAGGTTGTAGAGTGAGTTTCTCCAACACAAAATTGAGATCCCAAGCAGGAGTAGGAGCTCTTCGTGGGGGTCTTATATTCTTTGCCCCTCTAAGAAATTGCTTGAACAAAGGATGAGAAAACAATGGTGGGTTGCAATCATAGTGAGCTGAAATTGCTGCAGCATGAACTTTAATAGAAGAGAAAGACAAACCTTTGTCTAGTAACTCAGTAAGATATTGAAGAGCCACATACAAATTAGGCTCAGAAACATCAAAATCTTTTGCTGCACTCCAAAACAAATATCTCTTCCATTTGTCTGTGTACACTTTCCTTGTACTAGGCCTCCTAGCTTCCAAAATAACATTCAAAACTTGCTGAGGAAGTGGAGGCCCACTATGGTTCAAAACAGAATATGCCAGGCTGTTAGGTGCAGAGAGTGAAGCTTGACATTTAGCAAATGGCTGTCCTCCTGCGACAACAGGTGTGGAATCGAAGGCAAAGGCCATGGAGGCTTCCGTACCAGACTTCTCAGCAATGGGTACCAGTGTTGTCGAGGCCAATCCGGAGCTATTAAAATCATCCTTGGCTTGTCCTGTCTGACCTTTAGAAGTACCTTTGGGAGGAGAGGCAGAGGTGGAAAGGCATACACATGAAGATTGCTCCAATTGAAAGAAAGAGCATCCACTCTCCAAGCTGTGGGATGAAACCTTTTTGTGCAAAACCTTGGCAGCTGATGGTTTAGTGGAGAAGCGAACAGATCTATGTCTGGAGTTCCCCATGACACTGTCAATTTCTGAAATACATGAGGATCCAATTTCCACTCGTGGGGATCCATAATTCGTCTGCTCAACACATCTGCTAAGGAGTTCTGTGCTCCTGGCAGAAACCTTGCCTGAAGATTGAGCTGTAAACTGAGAGCAGTCTCCCACAAAATTATTGCTTGTCTGCATAGAGGATAAGAATGCGTTCCCCCTTGCTTGTTGATGTACCACATGACAGTTGTGTTGTCTGTTAGAATCAACACCTGCCCTGGAAGAAGTAATTACTTGAAAGCAATTAATGCAAACTGGACTGCTAACATCTCCTTCATGTTGATATGTAGATGTTGTAGTCTGACAGGCCACTTGTTTTGTATCCACTTTCCATTTAGATGAGCTCCCCAAGCTTTGTCTGAGGCATCTGTCGTTAGAATCTGACTCGCCTCTGGCCGGGTCACAGAGAGTCCCTTGTTTAGGTGACATTCCTGAGCCCACCACAAAAATTCCTTTTGAATGCAAGGTATTATTTGAATGACAGTGTCCAGATCCTGGCAGTGCTGTGTCCATACATTTTTGAGATACCATTGTAGCTTCCTCATATGCAGTTTGGCATTGGGAAGCACCAGAATACAAGATGCCATGAACCCTAAGGCTTGAAGGACTGTTCTTGCAGTCAGCCCGGACTGATGAGATAGTTGATGGAAGTAAAGGGATAGACTCTTTTGTTTGTCCGGGGTTAAAAAGGCCATCTGGGATGCTGTATTCAGTCTCACACCCAGAAAGCACATGTCTTGAGAGGGTACTAGACTGGACTTTATTTCGTTCACAGAATACCCTAAGCATCTTAGCACTGGTATCACATATTCCAAATGATGAAGAAGCTCTTCTCTTCCTTGAGCCAGAATTAGGCAGTCGTCCAAATAAGGATAGATCTGTATTCCTTTTAGTCTGAAGAAAGCTATCACTGGAGCCAGAACATTCGTGAACACTCTGGGCGCAGTGGATAAGCCAAAGGGCAATGCAGAGAACTGATAGTGAGAAGTCCCAGCTCGAAAACGCAGATACTTTCTGCAACTTAGTCTGATAGGAACATGAAGGTAAGCCTCCTTGAGATCCAAAGTTACCATCCAATGATCTTTGCCCAGCAGAGGTAAAAGCTGCTGCAACGTCAACATTTTGAACTTGGGAATGTCCAGATAAGTGTTGAGGATAGATAAATCCAAAATTGGTCTCCACGTGTTCCCCTTCTTTGGTACTAGGAACAGGCGAGAATAAAATCCTAGGCCCACTTCTGGCAGAGGGACGGCTGTATGGCCCCTAGTCGGAGCAACAGAGAAACCTGTTTGTGAGCCTCTATTCTTTGTTGAGGAGGAACGTCTGGCATGCCTTTGAAAGGAGGCAAGGTATGGAAATAAAACCTGTAGCCGTGGTGTATGATATCCAATACCCATCTGTCCTGGGTAATTAAACTCCAATTTTCTTTGAAAAGTGCCAACCTTCCTCCCAAAGGTGCCGCCAGACGAGCAGGCTCTGGCAGCTGAAAAGGTAGGTCATTGGGTCTGCTTACGAAAGGACTGACCCCTGCCCTCACCTGAAGCCTGTGCAGGAGAACTCCCTGTTCTAGGCCTGAAAGAGCCCTGGGCTCTGCCCTTACCACGCCTAGATCTACCCCTAGACTGTGAATCATAAGAAGGATACATCCACCCTTTAGTAGGCCAATTTCTACTAAACTTTGGAGGCTGGACCTGCAAAAAATCTTTAACAGTCTGCATAGACTTAGCCTTGTCTTCCATTTTCTTTAAAACTGTCTCAACAGGAGGACCAAACAACACGTCAGATTGTAAAGGAGCATCTAAAATCCTTGTTTTAACATGTTCAGACAAATTCTGATCCCTCAGCCAGGCGTGCCTGCGAAGAACTGACCCAGTGGCAGCCACCCTAGACGAGGCCTGTACAGCATCAAAACCACATTGCAAAGAATGCTTACCCACCTGTTCAGAAACATGCACTAAATCTTGCAACTCCTTACAATCAATACCTACTGCCAGAGCATCAACCTTAGACTTCAATTGTGAAAGGAGATAATTTTGGTATTTCAACATGTGAAACTGGCAATTCAGAGCCCTCATAGCAAGAGTGGAAGAAGTATAGACTTTCTTTCCCCATCTATCCAAGGCCCTAGCCTCCTTGTCTGCAGGAACCGGATTCTTAACAACAGAAGCCTTAACACCTTTAGGCCCCTGGCTAACAGTTTCTGGGTCTGCCCTAGGACTCTTAAAAAGATACTTATGAGCTTCAGGCACCCTGTAATACCTATCCGGCTTAACAGTAGCAGGAGGCAAAGAATCAGGATTAAGAGAAGCTTCTGTAAAACATCTTCCACTACATCCAAAACAGGAGGTATAGCCAAAGGCCTATGCTGGGGTAAAACAGAAATTCCCTAAGCCTTTTCCTGGAATCAGAGAAGTCCTGACCTTCCCACTTAAAATGCTCCCTCATGGAATGAAGAGTTTCTGAAAAGAAAAATCCTCAGGAGGAGTAGCAGAAGGAGTAGAATCATCCACATCAGAATCAGAATAAGGAGAGTACTCCTGCAAGTCTTCAGCCGAAGACTCTGAAACATCTGAAGCCTGCTCAAAACCCCCCAGCTCAGGCTCCACCCTAGGCCTCTTATCAGGAGGGGGCATAGAACCCCTAATCAAAGTAATCAAATCTTCTGCCATTTTAAGCATATGCTTCTTGGGCACAGTACCAGAAGAGCTAGGGGTAACACCAACTGAAGCTAAACCTGGCCTGCCCCTGGGGGAAGCCTTTGAAACAGAAGGAGAGGGCCTAGCCACCTTAGGAAGGGAGGGGAGTATAGTAACCTGAGAAGCCCCCTCAGCCTGACTAGTCTCCTGAGAGGCCACATCTTGTAATAATAAGATCTCACCCTGGGAACACAAAGAAACCTCCGGAGGAGCCACCGGCTCCACCGACACCTCTAAAGAACCAGCGTCTGGTACAGACGGTTCTTCTAGCCTAGGCTTAACTGCCTTGTCCTTGCGCTTCTTCGAAGAAGCGGGCGTCGGAGCATCCGACGGCATTTTATAGTTGCACCGCTTCCCAAAGACTAACCTTGCACAATCCAACCTTCTCTTTATAGTGCGTTTATTAAATCTAGCACAAGAGCGACAGCCAACAACGTCGTGCTCAGGCCCTAAGCAAGGAATACACAAAGTATGATAATCTCTATGCGGTATCTGTTTCCCACAAGAAATGCAATTATTAACTTTTTCTGACATCCGGTAAATGACTGAGGCAAGAAAAACTAAAATATTCCCAACGGGTACTTAGCCAACTTTGAACTCGGTCTGAAACTTCTAAATCGAAAAATCTCAGAACGCCAACCAGCACTTGCAATACTGCTTCTGCATCGGACCATGCGGCAAAAAAGACAGAGGATATGACGTCGGTCATGCGCATTTGTACCCTGACGTCCTGATGTCAGTCAAATGCGCCCTGACCGACGTCAGCCTTATACTTTGATATTCGGGCCGACCGAGGACAGCGGACTACCCAAGTGTAAGGACTGCAGCAATGTGAGATGAAGAACATCCCCTTAAGTATGCTGGCAGCAAGTATCTAACTCACTAGCATCAAGGCATCAGACAGACCTAAAACAGCAGGCTAATTTAGGATTTATATGGCTATATCATGGGGAGAGCCATCTGGGAAGCCTTTGGA